>NW_022111324.1:70457746-70489228 GCF_000313985.2 Echinops telfairi
GACTTGGTAATCTGGATCTATAATGATTATGATCTAGAAACCCTGGTGGTGGTGGTGGTACTTGAATGTGTGTGTGTGTGTGTGTGTGTGTGTGTGTGTGTGTGTGTGTGTGCTATAAACCATTGCATGGGGTGGCTTCGAGTCAAAATCAACTCAATGACATTCAACATCTTGTGCATGACAAAGAGAGCCCCACCTCTGGTATGCTTCTAGGATGAAATCATCAATATTCATTTAGGATCTTATTTAGGAAGTGACTCTTCCTACAAATAAAATGTTAAAAGTATCTTGCCTTCCCTGGAGGGCGGCGGCAAAGGAAAGGAAAAGGACACAGAGAGCACAGAGGAAATGATGAGAGAGAAGTCTGGAAGCAAACCAGCACTTGGGAGAGCTTCGTGGAAGAAGCAACCTCACCCATAAAGTGATACAAACTCAACCAGAATAAACTTGGAATGCATGTTTGCTTGGGGAGTAAATCTTTGACTTTTTAAAAGCAACATCTTAAATAGATTGTAATTTGGCATACACAGTATAAGTCACAGTTGTGCGTTTTGCCATCTATTTGCTGTCTGCCACTGGGAAGCTGGCCTAAGTGAAGAGACCAAGTATCTGCCATCGCTGTGAGATTTAGGGATACAGACAGCACACATGACTAACCGGTAAAAATGGTCACACGTGCTGTAGAGGAACAGATAGCATAAGGGTGTCAGAGAGTGGCTGAGGGTTGCTACTTTCTACATGGGGCTGCTTCAAATAGTTGGTGGGAAAAGAAGTGGAAAGGTAACTGAAACTTTTGAACCCCCTTAATTCAGTTATTAAAGATGCCTTCAGTTCTCAAACGGTATGAGAAAACAGACACAACATAAGGCACTGCATGAAATAAGTAGAAATCTGGATTATTGCAGGCAAAGGAAGGAGCAAAGGAAAACATCCTGAGGTAGGAGTGGGTTTAGAGCTCAAGGAACAAACCATTGTTGCCAGAAAAGAACAGGAAGAAGGTAGGAGACCAGAGGTGGCAAAAGTCGGATCTCATAGGTGGACCGTTATTAGGGACTGATTGAGGTCCTGGAAAGTCAATGAACAGTTTTGAGAAGATGAGAGAACGAATGCAGTTACGATTTTAAAAGATTTATTCAAATTGCTAGATAAAGAATTCCTACAGAAGTCAAGGGCAAAGGCAGAGAATTACATTCAGTCATTATGACAATATTCTAGAGATATAATAGCTAACTCAGAGTGGCAGCAGGAAATGAAGTAAGGAAGGGCATATTCGTGGTACATGCAAAAGGCACACTCTAGGATGTCGTGATGGATTAACATGGGTTATGAGAAAGAAAAACAAATAAATGTAGCAAACTGTTTGGCAAAAGCAACTTTTGGAGTCCAGGGTGGTGAGGACAGTGGTTATTGTTGAGTTACGTGCCATCCAGTCAGTTCAGACTCAGCGATCATAGGAACAATAGCAGAAAAGCTGCCCAATCCAGGGCCATCCTAAAAAATTGTTTGAGCCCCTTGTTGAGTGTCTTTCTTTCTTTTCCCACTATAGTAAGAATGATGTTCTTTTCCAGGGCTTAATCTGTCCTAGCAACGAGTCCAAAGCTCATGAGATTAAGTCCCATGCACCTCTGTTCCAAGGAGCATTCTGGTTGTACTTCTTTTGAGACAGATTTATTTGTTCTTCTGGAAGTTCTTCAACTCAAACCCGCTGCCTTCAAGTCAAAATAGACACAAAGTGGTCCTCTAGACAGGGTAGAACTGCTCCAGCGAATTTCTGGGACTATAACTGTATAAGGGAGAGAAAGTCCCATCTTTCTCCTAAGGAGCAGCTGGGGGTCTCGAACTGCCCACCTTCAGGATCGCAGCCCAGCTTGTAACCACTACACCACCAGGGCTCTGCATAGTACTTCCAATAACCTGTGCTAGCACAATAATTAAAGTTCATTAATTCTTCTGGAGTCCTTCTTACTCATTGTCCATCTTTCACAAGCATATGAAGCAATTGAAAACAACATGGCTTGGACAAAGCACAGCTGATCCAAAATTGTCCTTCAAGTGACATCTTTGCTCTTTGACCTTTTCAAAACATTTTATGCAGCAGGTTGGCCCAATTTAATATCTTGACTGCGGCTTCCTTGAAGGTTGACTGTGGATACAAGTAAAATAAAATAGCTGACATTTTAATTGTGTCTCTATTTACTTGCTGTCATTAGTCCAGCTGTTAGGCTCTTAGTCCAGCTTTAAAGATTTTTGTTTCCTGTACTTTGGACTGCAACCCACACTGAGGGTACAGTTTTTAATCTTCAACTTCAAGTTGTCATCACTTTCGGCAAGCAAAATTGTGTCATCGGTATATCAAAACCTTAATAAGGCTTCTTCCAATCCAGATGCTGTATTCTTCTTTACATAGCCCAGCTTTGCAGACGATTTATTCAGCGTATATGAGTATACTGAATACGTGTGCCTAAAGGGTACCACTCTGACACACATCTTTCCTGCTTGTTCAGTTGCAATGACTGCCTCCTCTTGGTACATGTAGGTTCTCCATGAGCACAATTAAGTGTCTGGAAATTCCATTCTTCACAATGCTATTCATAGCTTGTGAGCCACACAGTGAATGCCCTTGCATAGTCAATAAAGTAATGATAAATATCTTTCCAGTATTCTCTGCTTTCAGCCAAGATATTCCTCCTTCCATATCCTTTTCTGAATTAGGCTTGGATTTCTGGCAGCCCCCTGTCAATATACTGCTCCAACTGTTTGTGAAGTACCTGGTTTGTGATATTAATGATATTGCTTGATAATTTCCACTTAATGTATACAGAATATGCTCTTCCATTCTTTGCATATTCCATTATACTTGGTGTTCTTGGGCTTCCCTAAGATATTTTCTCTTCAGGTCTTTTACTTCATCATTTCTTCCATTGGCTTTAGCTAATTTATGATCAAAAACAAGTTCCAGAGTCTCTCTTGACACCCACTATAGTCTTTTATTTCTTCCAGTCTTTTGCACAGCTGTTTTGCTTTCTTCATGTATGAAGTTCTTGATGTTATCCCACAAGTCATCGGGTGCTTCAGTCACTAGTGTTCAATGCATCAAATCTGTTCTTGAGATAGTCTTTAAAGTCATATGGGATATAGTCAGGGTTATACATTGGCTCTCATGGGCTTGTTTTATTCTTCTTCACTTTCAATTTGTACTTCATATGAGCAACTGAAACGGTGCTCCAGTCAGCCCTTGTCTTGTTTTGAGTGATGATGCTAAGCTTCTCCATGTATTTTCCCAAAAATGTAGTTAATTGATTCCTAGGTATTAAACCCAGTGAGGTCCACATGTTTAGTCACCGTTTACATTGTTTAAAATAATGTATTTGTAGTAAAGAAGGGTTTGGTCTTACCCAATTCTATCATGTGATCCCCAATGTCATTACTTTAGTCAAGGTCATATTTTGCAACTACTAATCCTTAATCTTTGTTCTTAACTTTCACATTCCAATTACCAGTAATTATCACTACATTTTCATTGCATACTTTATAAATTTCAGACAGAACAAGCAAATAAAGTCTTCAATTTCTTCATGACTTGCTTTAGTGGTTATTTCACATATTTGAATAATAGCTGTATTAACTGTACTTGTTTGTAGGTATATAGATTTATTCTACCACAAACAGCATTATACTTCAAGATAAATCTTGAAATATTCTTTTTGATCAGGAGTGTGATGCCATTATTCTTGAATTTGTCACGCCTGGCATAATAAACCTTATGATTGTCTAACTCAGCTGACTAATGCCTGGAATATCTATCTTTATGTATTTCATTTCACTTTTGATGACTTCCCATTTTTCTAGATTTATATTTCATACATTCTTCATTCCAATTACTGTTTCTTCTCACTTTGAGTTGTGCCACATCAGTGACTGGAGGTCCTGGGATGGATACTCCAGGAAGACTCTCTTTGAGGGGGAAGCTCTTCCCCAGTCATATTTTGAGGTTGTTTTTTTTTCAACTTTAGAGACTCATTTCTGGCACTATATCTGACAATTGTTGATGCTATTCATTAAAATTTCAGTATCTAAACCCTCAGAAGTACACAGTCTATTTCTTCTTCTTAGTCTCTTTTTAGTCTTGAAGCTCTGTTGAAACTCATTCACCATGGAACCCTACTGATATTTGAAAAACTGATGATATAATTTCAGCATCACAGCAATGTGCACCCACCATATGACAACAACCTGACAGATGAGTAGTGAAGGCCAGTATCACACATTTTTAAAATGCCAAAATTAAGAACATATTTAAAATCATAACACTAAATAAGATTACTTCAATAGTGAGTGTGATGTAAGCCAGGGAAGGAGATGACAGCAGAGGAGTGAGAACAAGCCCCTAACAGTACTGGGTGAGAAGTGAGCACTTACTCTTTGAAAGCATTATCTATATGGGACCAAATTAATAAGAACTCAAAAGGATAGATAAGAAGCTTAAAGGCCAATGAGTTTATGTAAATGGAAAAGGAACAATTTGGTAAAGGAAGGTGAAAATGGTTGCATAATTTGAAAATGTACTCAATGTCATTGAATTGTACATGTAAAAGTTGTTGAATTGATGTGTTTGAAGTATTGGTTCAACAGCAATATAGAGATTAAAGAAGATAGTAATGGCATGAGCAGTGGGTTAGAAGACCAAGAGAGGCCCAGAAGCCAGATCAAAGAGATGAGTCAAGATGGAAGGAGTAGCTAACTCTATCATGGAGAGAATGGCTAACTCCATCAAATATCTATTAGGATGAGGACCAAGACTTCGCCATTGGATACAACAATGTGAAGGCCATTTGGTGGTCTTGATGAGGCAGTTCTGTGCCAAGTATAAATGCACTGTTTCAGTTGTTCAAGAACGAATGGGAACTCAGAACCCTTTTGAAGACTCGATGTTAAGACAAATAAATGGGGCCAAAATTACAAGGGGACCTGGGACCAAAAGAGAATATTTTAAAGACAGAATATGAGAATAATTCATGAGAGAGGACATTTTATTCAAGACAGAGGAAAGACAATCACTGAAGAAATGCTGACATCTGAAAGGGAGTTAGATCGCACGCACAGAGGATATGTTGCCTTAAAATAAGCACAGGTAATTCAAGGAAAGGAGCCAAAGAGATGGCAGGTTATGTGGTACATATGTAAACAGACAGGTCATTTCTAATTGCTTCTATTTCCTCAGTGAAAGTATAGTTCCGGATCTTGCACAGAGTTTACTATGCACCAGACACTGTTCTAGAAGCTCGGGTAGCATCGTGAGTTATCTATCCATTGGGCTGCTAACCACAAAGTAAATGATTCAAAGCCACTAGAGGCTCCTTGAGAGAAAGGTGAGGTTTCCTGTTCTTGGAAACCCAAAGAGGCTGTTATACCCTGTCCTACTGAGTCACATGGAGTCAGAATCAACCCAATGGCAATGAGTTTGGTTTTCAGTCTAGACATTGTTCTAAATCTTTGTTTTTTAAACAGTCATCATGCCTCAACACAAACCTGAAAGATTTATTACTATTCCCGTTTGTACGGTGAGACACCTGAGGCACAGAGAAGTTAAGGACTTTATCGAAGATTGGAGTCGATGAACCATTTTATGCTCCTGGAACACACACTTTGGCATTCCTGCATTGGGTGTCCCGCCTCGGCCATTTGCCCTTACACTCGCTGCCATCAAACCAATTCTGACCCATAGCAACCCTGTGAGACAGGGCAGGACTGCCTCTTTGGGTTTCTAAGGCTGTGATTTTAGGGAATCAGAAAGCCTCATCTTTCTCCTGCAAGTATCCTTTGGGGCCTTTTAGGAAATGTATTTTCCTGGATTCACCCTCAGGTCTAATAACAGCTTAGTAAGCAACTGAGTGGAGACTTTTTTGCCTTAGGAATTGAGCTCTTTTGGAGAATGATCTGTGAGCAGTCAGTTTTGAGAAGCAGGAAGTGCAGTGTTTTATGGTCGTATGACTTGTCCCCAATGACTCAAACTGCAGCGCGTGTTCATACTCTTAGCTCCTGAGATCCCAACACAAAAGGAAAGCATTTACAGTGACCTTCAGAAGATTACCCTGCCCAGAGCGCAGCTGTATTCTCATTTTCACTCTCTCCTCTTATGGAGAGTTTTGACTTTTTGATACTTTCAGGTGGATGCTGTACCATTCTAATTGCATCTACTCACACAAAATGAATTTTGTTATACTACTTTGTGATCTTTTTCTGTGCATTTAGATTTGGGCCATAGTTGATGGAAAGTGAAGCCCAAACTCACTGCCATGAAGCTCAGTCTGACTATGAGACAGGGTGGAACTAGCCCTGTGGGTTTCTGAGACTGTAAATCTTCATGGGAGTAGGAAATCAACGTTCTCCCAAAGCTGGTAGTTTCGAACTGCTAACCTTGCAGTTAGTTATCCAAGACATAAACCACTACACCATCAGGACTCCCAAAGTTGATGCAGTGACTTAGAAAATGCACCACCCAGATCTACTGCTGTAGTGAACCTAATTGATCGTCAATCCCTGCTATTGTCCCTCTATGACTTAGATCCACCATCCCGTTTGCACTGAGGGGGCTTGTCCACCAACTCCATGGGAGAATGATGAGGTTTTTTACTCCTATACATAGTTACAGCCTCGAAAAACCATAGGTGCAATTCTACCCTATGAATCAGAACCAATGGATGGCACTGAGTGTTTTAATTTGAGTAAAAGAGAAGCTATTAGGAAAATGAGCCATGAAGTAAAATAGGCCTGTTTTATGTGTCCTTTGTTTTTGTGCCCAAGCACCTAGTAAACAAAAAAGTCTCTGTGATCATTATCAACATTCCTGGGTGAAAACCGTGTTTTAGATTCTATTTCCCAGGTGTACACCACCACCTCTGAACCTCCTCCCATCTCACCTGTATTGCCAGCTCCCTACAAGTAAACTAACAAAAGCCCCAAGGTGTGAGAGACACAAGGTACTATTAAAATGACAGGGCACTCGGACAGCGAAAGATATGAAAAAATAATAATTTATAAATAATTTATAAATTATCAAGGGTTCATGGGGGAAGGGGAGCAGCGAGGGAAGGGAAAAATGAGGAGCTGATGCCAGGGGCTTAGGAGGGAGAGCAAATGTTTTGAAAATGATGAGGACAATGAACGTACAAATGTGCTTTACAAAATTGATGTATGTATGGGTTGTGATAAGAGTTGTATGAGCCCCTAATAAAATGATTTTAAAAAATTAAATGACAGGGCACTTAAGAAAAACCTATCTTTTCTTTTTCATAATTACTGTTCTCAAGTTAGAATTTTAATAATGATAAGATACCAATTTCCTCTGGGAGTACAACATTCCCAGAATCCTAGCAATTAAAAGGACTTCTGATATTAGGAACTCCTTCATTTTGCATACTAGGAAAGTGATTTTTATAGGGCTTAAATGTTGTACACCAAGTTCCTGAGTAAGACAGTTCATATAGCTAGTAATTAAGGGACTAAGGAAACATGACTATTTCTTCAAAATAATGGCTTCTGCTAATAGAATAATGATGTTGTTTAAAGACATATTTTGAGTTATTCTATCCTGTCCTTATTCAGCCTGGGCAAAATGGAATGGACAGTTTATTGGTAAGCTAGGTGCATTTACATCAACTATGCTCCTGATTAGGCCCATCTGTAAGCCCAGTCATCGAACCTCTCCACCCAGACTCTGGGACATAGGACTGGCCCTGACTGGTGAGCACCTTCACCTAATTCTGAGATGCTCTCTGAAGAAATCTATTTGACAACAGCCTTCAAACTGCTCCCTCCCAGTCTCTCTCAGCAATGCAGGTGACATTTGGTCCTCGGTCTGTCACCCTTTCCCCATTTGTTCAAAAACATAACAAAGAAAAGAGACAACACTTATTGTGATCCCCCCACAGCTAGTCAAAGGAACCCTGGTAGCATAGTGGTTATGCATTGGGCTGCTAATCCCAAATTCAGCAGTTCAAACCCACTATAGTTAGAAAGATGAGTTATAGTCTCAGAAACCCACATGGGCAATTCTGCCCTGTCCTTTAGTGTCACTGTGAGTTGATATCAACTGATGACAGTGGGTTTGCAGTTTTTGGAAGACAGGAGTATTTGGATAAAATGAAATTTATCCAAACCCTAGATTGTTAGGTATTGCTGAGTTGATTCCAACTCCTGGCAACCCTATGTACAAGAAATCCAAACACTGCTCAGTCCTGAGCTAGTCTCACAATCATTGTGATATTTGAGTTCCTTGTTGCAGGCTCTGTATCAATCCAATTCATCCCACTATTGATAAAATTAATCATGATATGTTTCTGGGAAATATCATGATGCTCCTGAGAAAAATGTGATTTTGGGACTGCTTAGAATGAAGCAAAATTACCTTCAATTCATTCTGTTCCCATTAGGAACACCACGTCTGTAGGCAAATTTTTGAGAAATGTTGAGGTCAACTAACAGACCTTGAACTATTTACAGGTTTTTCATTTCTTTAATTTTCATTTTTTAAATCTATTTATGTATTTTTTGTCTTTGTTTTTTTGTGTTGTCATCATTTTGTTTTCTTTTGTTGCTTTGTTTTTCTATGTCTTTTTGTGCATATTATTATCTCTGCAGTTCTATGTAGATAAGATAGGCTGGATGAACGGTCTGGAGGAGAAAACAATGGGACCGATGGTTCCAGGGGGACATGGGAGAGGGGGAGGCAGGGGTAAGGAGATGGTGTTGACCAACCCAGGGACAAGGAATTAGTGGCAAGGAGGGTGTGAGAGTCTGGTAGGGATTAGCCAAGGGCATTGTAACCAAGAGAAATTACTGAAACCCAAATGAAGGCTGAGCATGATAGTGGGACAAGAGGAAAGTATAAGGAAATAGAGGAAAGAACTAGGACACAGAGGGCATTTATAGAGGTCTAAATACAGACATATACATATGTAAATATATTTATATAGGATAATGGGGATATTGATCTACATGCATATATTTATAGGTTTAGTATTAAGGCAGCAGATGATGGACATTGGACTTCCACTCAAGTACTACCTGAATGCAAGAACACTTTGTTCTATTAAATTGGCATTCCATGATGCACACCTTCCCGACAAGGTCGCTGAAGACAAAGCAGGTGCATAAGCAAATGTGGTGAAGAAAGCTGATTGCGCCCAGCTATCAAAAGACATAGCGTCTGGGGTCTTAAAGGCTTGAAGGTAAACAAGTGGCTCTCTAGCTCAGAAGCAACAAAGAGCGCATGGAAGAAGCACACCAGCCTGTATGACCACAAGGTGTCGAAGGGATCAGGTATCAGGCATCAAAGAACAAAAAATCATATCATTGTGTGTCCACCTTCCCAATAAGATCGCTGAAGACAAATGTGTGCATAAGAAAATGTGGTGAAGAAAACAGAGGGAAGTAATGTAGTTGCAATTGTTATTGTTGGTAGTTGCCTTGGAGCTGATTTTGATACATGACAACACCATTTCTGTACAAGAGAACTGCTCTCTAGTATTTATAAGTTTGTGACCCTATGCAAACAGAGAACTGTCGTCAGGGCTGGCATCCAAGGAAATTCTTGTTGGGTTCAAACTACTAACATTTTACCTAATGTAGAACACTTTCTTAATTTAAAGTGGCCAGAAACTTTCCCTATAAGGAGATAACATTGAAATGGAGGAATGATTTTTTTTAAAACTGAAAAATGATTTAAAAGATGATATAGTCTGTCTATGTAGATGAGATAGGTGGGATGAACAATTCAGAGGAGAGAACAATGGGACCGGTGGTTTCGGGGGGACACAGGAGAGAGCAAGATGGGGGGGAAAGGGGGAGGGGTGCCAGCAAACCCAGTGTGTTAGTCTGGATATACTAGAGAAACAAATCCACATAAGAGAGATTTTTATACAAAGGTTAAGTGCACATGAAGAAAACAGCCCAACCCAGTGCTGCCCAAGCCTGCAAGTCCAACATTAGCCCATATGTTGGACATCAATCCACAAAGCCCTCCTCCTTCTCACAAAATGATGCCTGCTTCAGGAGAAAAGACAAATCAGTGAATGTGTAAGCATCTCAGCACTGGCAGGGGTCTCCACACGGCGGGCTGCTCCAGCACCCAGGGCTGCATCAAGGTAGGTCCATGTGGCTTCTCCTCAGGGATGTCTTGCAGGAAGTGAGCTTTGCCAGCTGAAGCAGGGAACTGGCTAAGGATGCTGTACCCTGATGTACCATCAAAGAGCAAGAGACCCAAGAACTCACAAGGCGAGGCTCACCAAGCCATTTATCTCCCCGCCCTTCAATTAACCCCAGATGTGTTTAACAGCCAGCTTGGCACAATAAACTTTAACTATCCCACCCAGGGACTAGGGAAGAATAATGATCTAAAATTGATGGTGAGGAGGGCATAAGATCCTTGGGGGATCTTAATCAAGGGCAATGTAGCTAAGAGGAATTAGCAAAACCTGAATGAAGGCTGAACATGATGGTGGGATGGGAGGAAAGTAAAAGGAAATAGAGGAAAGAACTGGGAGGCATATGACATTTACAGAGGTCTAAATACAGGCATGTATATATGTAAATACATTTATATACAATGACAGGGGAATAGAGCTATGTACATATATTTATTTATAAATTATTATAGTAGCAGATGGACATTGGGCCTCTTTTCAACTGCTCCCTCAACACAAGCACAATTTGTTCTACTAGCCCAGCACTTTGTGATGATCACTTTGTCTGACATGATTGCTGAAGACAAAATAGGTGCACAAGCAAATGTGGTAAAGAAAGCTGATGGTGCCTGGCTATCAAAAGATATAGTGTCTGGGGTCTTAAAGGCTTGAAGATAAACAAGCGGCTCTCTAGCGCAGAAGCAACAAAGCCCACATGGAGGAAGCACACCAGCCTGTGTGATCATGAGCTGTCGATGGGATCAGGTATCAGGCATCAAAGACCCAAAACAAACAAACAAAAAGCATATCATTGTAATGAGAGGGAGGGCAGAGTGGAGACCCAAAACCCATCAGTAGTCAATTGGACACCCCCTGTCAGAACAGCCACAGGGCAGAGAAGAACCAGTCAGGGTGAAGTATAGCACTGATGAAACACACAACCTTCCTCTAGTTCCTTAATGCTTCCTCCCCCCACCAATTACCATGACCCCTATTCTATCTTACAAATCTGGCTAGACCAGAACATGTTTACTGGTATAGATAAGAGGTTGCAACATAGGGAATCCAGAACAGATAAACCCCTCAGGACTAATAAGGGAGCAGCAATATTTGGAGGGGCAGGGAAGGGGGCAGGGGAGTGAGGGGGAACGGATCACAATGATAAATGTATGGCTCCTATCCCAGGGGGACAGAGAGCAGGCAAGCGGGTGAAATGAGATAGCAGTCGGTGTAAAACATGAAGAAAAAAAGAGAATAATTTCTAAATTACCAAGGGGGCATGGGGGAGGGAGGAGGAAAATGAGGAGCTAATGCCAGGGGCTCAAGTGGAAAGAAAATGTTTGAAAAAGATGATGACTACATACATACAGATGTGTTGGACAAAGTGGATATATGTATGGATTGTGATAAGAGCTGTAAGAGCCCCCAATAAAATAAACTTAATTGTTTTTAAAAAGATGAGACAGCCATCCGATTAGCTAGAACAATAATGTTACCATCAGAGGGAACAAAACTGCAAGGCCCTGTGGCAGGACAGAGTTAGATTTTATTGACAGCCGATAGGCTAGTGTGGTACATGTAGCTCTCAAGTGAGGGGACAGTACAAGCCAACGTTAGAGAGGATGGACAAATGTTGTAGACAATATGTGATTTGATCAATATGCCTTCTAATATATCACTCTTGTCCCTCACTGTAGAAATAACTGGTTAGGCAAGGACATGAAACAAAGTAGGGAGATGTTTTGTAATCTATTAAGATCATCTATGCAAGATATGATGTTGATTCATAGTAACTAGAGGAGGAAACAAGCGATAACTCCCTGCAGGAGGTAACATCGGAAGGGAGGCTTACATTGCACAGAGCATCACTCTGGGAAGAATGACTAGTGGTGGTATAAAGCTTTCTAGATACTCAGAAGATAAACTCAGTCTCCAGAGTCACGTATTGATAGATTCACAGAGATACAGTGAATCTTCTATTCATTCACTCCACCAAGAACAGCGTGGAGGCCATTCATTGACCATCCATAGACCATTCATTGACCATCCATAGACCACTCATCTAACAACTCTGAGTTAGAAGAGACTAAGGAGGATCTGACATATGTCTCAGAAACCAGCAATGAGTGGAACGACTTGACTGAGACCCTCCATCTCACATATTCGTTGCACTGTGGGAGAGAAAGCAACAAATAGGATGGACAAGGTCCATATCCATGTCTCAAATCACTGAGCGGGAAAACCAAAACAACAACAAACTCATCGCCATCTAGTTAATTCTGACTTACTGCAACCTTATAAGACAGGGTAGAACTATCCCTGTGAGTTTCTGAGATCGTAACTGTTTACGAGACTAGAAAGCCCCTCTATCTCCCATGGAATGGTTGATTTTGAACTAACTCCATGAACTCTTATTGGTGGGGAAACACAAGAACACTTTCAGGGGATAAAGATTCCTATGAACTACAAGTGAAGCTGGATGAGGAGGGGTCATGAATAAAATGAGGGGACATGCAGACCAACCAAGGGTGTGTGTGTGTGTGTGTGTGTGTGTGTGTGTGTGTGTGTGTGTGTGAAAAGAGGGAAGGAGACAGTAAAACAGAGACAGAGAAATTGGGAATAGATAGTGAAAAAAATTCCACCACATAACACAGTATGGCTTTTGTGTGTTATGGATGAAATAATTTGTTTATAATTGTTTAGAAGAGATGTTTACTCAAGGAACAGATGCCAACTCTGAGATTTTAGTTTGACCCTCAAGTTTAAGAGTCCCATAGACAAGCCTTAATAGTGTTTATGGTTGAGCATATGCAATTCCATTTGCTCTGCTCCAGTGTACTGGCACCCGCTTACCTCAGACATCCCTGTTCTTTACCGGGGCCTGCATTCCTGGGACTTCTTGAGGGGAAACAGGCAGTTCTTGGCCAGAGCCATTTTGATCATGGAAATGGGTGGATGACAAGATATTTATTCTGGAAACTGGATAAGGACTCTTGTCCTTCTTCTATTGCCTATCATTTCTCCAGGGAATCTGTTTCTACGAGTATTCCACTCTCGTGTGTCAATAAATGAAAAAAAGTATCTGTGCCCACAAACCAATATCTTGGAGCTGCTCCTCTAAGACGTCTCGGAAACAACAACAGAAACAGTTGATTCCCAGAGAAGGTACCTGCCAGGTAAATTCTTGGTTATTCTATCAACTGCTAGGTTTCATTTTCATTCACATAGACCTATGAGGAGACAATAGACTAAATAATGCTTGGCTCTCCCCCTCCATCCATAGTCTACACTGCAACCCTATGCTATTGCATGATCTAATCGTTACTTCTTCAGACTAATCAAAGAATTTTTCTTCATTTCCCAATTTGGTTCACCAGGGCCTTCATCAGGTTGGCCCAGTCTCGCCTCTTTGCAGTATTTTAGTTTTTCCTAAAATTAAGAATACGTTCTATCTGTGAAACAAAACTTACATTGGTGTCTTCTCAAGAGAAAGAAAACAAACATTATTTCATGACATTGTGAAAATGTCCCACAAAAGGCTTTTCCTTAAGAATTACTTTTTCAGATCTAAAACTGATGGCAAGGAAGGTATAGCATGCCTGGTGGGGATTAACCAATTGCAATGAGCTGAGAGGAAGTACTGAGAGCTGAATGAGGTCGAACGTGATAGTGGAACAGAAGGAAAGAAATAGAGGAAAGAACTAGGAGGCAAAATACATTTATAGAGGTATAAATATAGGCATGCACATATGTAAATATATTAATATATAATGATAGCTATAGAGGTCTATGCACCTATATTTAAATGTTAAGTATTAAGGTAGCAGACAGACATTGGTCCTCTACTTAAGTACTCCCTCAATGCAAGGACACTTTGTTTTGATAACCTGATATTCTGTGATGCTCACCTTCCTGACATGATTGCTGAAATCAAAACAGGTGCATATGCAAATGTGGTAAAGAAAATTGATTGTGCCTGGCAATTACAAGATATAGAGACTGGTTTTAAAGGCTTGAAGGTAAACAAGCGGCCATCTAGCAGGGAAGCAACAAAGCCAACATGGAAGAAGCACACCAGCTTTGTAACTATGAGGTGTTGACAGGAGCAGGTATCAGGCATCAGAAGACCAAAAACAAACAATATAGAGGTGCAAATGATGGGGGTCAGAATGGAAACCCAAAGTCCATCTGTGGACAATTGGACCTTTCCTCACAGAAGGGTCACAAGTAACCAGGGTGCAGTATAACACCTACAGAACACACAACGTTCCTCTAGTTCTTCAATGCTTCCTCCCCCACCCACACTATCATGACCCCAGTTGTACCTAACAGATCCAGCTAGACTGAGCATGTACACTAGTACAGATAAGAGCTCTCAGAACTCTCGACACACAGAATCCAGGACACATAAACTCCCAGAAACAGTCACTGGAGTATTGATACCATAAGGGTAGGGGGAAGATGCTGGAAAAGGGGGAATAAGGGGGAACCAACTACAATGATCCATGCATAACACACACACCTTGGGGCACAAACAACAGAAACATCGGGGAAGGGAGACAGTGGATGTTGTAAGCTATGGAAATAATAATGATTCATAATTTATCAAGGGTCCACGAGGGGTAGGGAAGGGGGGCTGATACCAAAGGAAAAAAAAGAAATAAAAGAAATGGGTAGCAGGGGCACAGGGCATTAACCCACACAAGGGAAGAGTATTGTTTATATCTCCACAGGGAAAGAGGGACCAAGACATCAACCCAGTGCTCCAAGATGTGAATGCAACCTGCCGGCGTGGAGTAGGGAACCAGTGGAGAGGTCTGAGGGGCCGGCCCCAATCCCAACTACGTGGACACCTGCCCCTCCCCCTAGAAGAATCTATTTCAGAGGACAACACTGAATCTGCAGCTCAGGGAGAGGGCCATGTCTGATAAGAGCACATGGGAGCAGATGAAGGAGGAGGAGGAGAGAGTGGAGCACATCCTGGCCCACCAGGCCTTGAGGACAATGTTCCGCTCAGAGCAGCCAGTCCACAGAGAAGACCACATGGCCATCCCCACTATGAGACACGACATCCCTCACTGACCTTACAGGGGACAACACTGAAGGCACAGTGTGGGAATTTTGCCTGATCTGATCCTACCACACCGAGGCAAAACACTAAGGGTGTGCAACAGAACAGCCAGGGGAACTGAGCAACCAAGTCCCCAGGGAATACCAAAAATAGACTTTGGGGCCAAGGTTTGGCGCCCCATTAGACTCACATGGAAAACACTTCTAAAGGCCAACAAACAGTCCTTGATCTAACTACAAGCTTTTCTTTTTTGGGTTTTTTTTTTTGTCATGGGCTTTGTTGTTGTTGTTGTTTTGTTTTGCTTTCTTTTCTCGCTTGGTTTTGCTCTGTCTTGTTTTAGTGCATGTTATTATCTCCACAGGTCTGTCTAAATAAGACAGGCTGGATGAACAATCTGGAGGAGAAAAAATCGGGACCAACATTTCCAGGAGGAACTTGGGAAAGGGGGAGATGGAGGGAAAGGCAGTGGTGTTAACAAACCCAGGGACAAGGGAACAACAAGCGATCAAATCGGTGGTGAGGAGATATAGGAAGTCTGGTAAGGCGTGACCAAAGGTAACGTAACTGAGAGGAATTACTGAAACCCATAAGAGGGCTGAGCATGATAGTGGGACAAGAGGAAAGTCAAAGGAAATAGAGGAAAGAGCTAGGAGGCAAAGGGCATTTATAGAGGTCTAAATAAAGGCAGGTACATATATAAATATATTGATATATGAGGATGGAGAAATATATCTATGTGCATATATGTATAGGTTTAGTGTTAAGGTAGCAGATGAACATTGGGCCTCCACTCAAGTACTCCCTCAATGCAAGAATACTTTGTTCTATTAAACTGGCAGTCCATGATGCTCACCTTCCCGACACAATTGCTGAAGACAAAGCCGGTGCATAAGCAAATGTGGTGAATAAAGCTGATGGTGCCCAGCTATCAAAAGATACAGTATCTGGGTCTTAAAGGCGTGAAGGTAAACAAGTGGCCATCTAGCTCAGAAGCAACAAAGCCCACACCGAAAAAGCACACCAGCTTATGTGATCACGAGGTTTCAAAGGGGTCAGGTATCAGGCATCATCAGGAAAAAAAAATCATATCATTGTGAATGAGGCGGGAGTGTGGAGTGGAGACCCAAAGCCCATTTTTAGGTCACTGGACAGCCCCTTACAGAAGGGTCTCGGGAGGAGACTAGCCAGTCAGGGTGCAATGTAGCAACGATGAAACATACAACTTTCCTCTAGTTCCTAAATGCTTCCTCCCCGCCCACTATCATGATCCCAAGTCTACCTTACAAGTCTGGCTAGACCAGAGGATATACACTGGTACAGAGGGGAACTGGAAACTCAGGGAATCCAGGGCGGATGATCCCTTCAGGACCAGTGGTGAGAGTGGTGATTCTGGGAGGGTGGAGGGAGGGCAGGGTGGAAATGGGGATCTACATGTGACCTCCTCCCTGGGGGCTGGACAACAGAAAAGTGGGTGTGGGGAGATATCAGACAGTGTATGATATGACAAAATAACAATTTATAAATTATCAAGGGTTCAGGAGGGAGGGGGGAGAGGGGAGAGAGAGGGAAAATGAGGAGCTGATACCAGGGGCTTAAGTGGAGAGCAAATGTTTTGAGAAGGATGAGGGCAATGAATGTACAAATGTGATTTACACAATTGATGTATGTATGGATTGTGATAAGAGTTGTACGAGCCCCCAATAAAATGATTAAAAAAAGAAAAGAAAATGATGATGTCAACATATGCACAAATGCGTTTGATACAATTGATGTATGGACTATAACAATGTATGGATTGTATAAGAGCTGTAAGAGCCCTCAACAGAATGATTTATTAATAATAATTTTTAAAAGAATCACCTTTTACAATGGAGATAAAATGAAGTGCAGAGCAAGTTGCCTTATCTCTGTAGCTTCATGTGTCCACTGCTGAAGCGACTCAAACCCAGCAGCTGCAGGCCACGCTAGCACCACCATACGAGGCCTAGATGGGAATTTCAAGGAAGAAGGAAATGCCAATTCTTAGGAGATAAATTGAACTTTCATCTGTCTTTACCTCAATGGTTTAAAGAGCCAGTTTTTAAGTATCATGTTAAATTCTCATGCTTATTTCTATCTATTTCTGCACATGCTATTGGTCCATCTAGAATTCCTCCTGTGCCTTACTATTTTCATTATTGTACTACTATCATTTGTTGTTGTTGTTGTTGTTGTTGTTGTTGTCGTTTTGGCTACTAAGTAGTGCCACTTCCTATTGTAGAAGTTAGAAGGTTGATGGTAAGGAAATGCAAGAACTCAGAACCCCCAGAGGCCAGTCATTCTCAGGGATAAGCAAGTTGAATGTGTTATAGCTGAATCTTCATTTTACCAAATAAAGGTATGTTTTACTAAATTGATAAGCAATCATACATGAATGTGAAAATGTTGCTATAATGTTATGGAGTTAATATCGTGTGCTTCATGCTTGGATCAAAAAAGGAAGTACCAAGTCATCCTCTCAATAGATGATAAAAGGGCATTTAACTCAATTCTACAGCAATGATAAAGTTGAAAACAAATTGTTTAGTAAACTAGGCATCATAAAAAAGATATGCATCTCAAGCCATAGCCAGCAGCACCCTAGCCAATGCACTTGAAATAGACCAAAGTAAGTAAAAATCTGCATATTGATGAGAGAGCGCAGGATGACAAGAGTGTCAGAGAGAAAGACTGCTGCTTTGCAGATTATCATTTTGTACTTGGCAATTAAAAAAATACTAACAGAAAATTTTAATTTTTTTCAAACAATGATTCTATTGCTTTTGGTATTCTAGTTTATTAATTTCTCCATATGCTTTTATATTATAAAAGACTGAAATACCTGGAACTATTTGTTCTAAGTCAGCGGTTCCCAACCGTCCTAGTACTGTTACCCCTTAAGACAGTTCCTCATGTGGTGGTGACCCCCAACCGTAAAATTATTTTCACTATTACATAACTGTAATTTTGCTACTGTTATGAATCATAATGTAAATACCTGCTATGCAGGATGTATTTTCATTGTTACAAATCGAACATAATTAAAGCATAATGATTAATCACAAAATAATATGTAATTAAATATTGTGAAATATTTATTTCTAATTACAAATGAATGAAATTTTGTCTGGAAGTATGGTGTAGCCTGGGTAACAGCTTTCATACTGGGTACTGGTATGTGGGCGTATCTGCATGTGGGCAGGCCAGGCTGGAGACAGATAGAGGAACATGTCTCGGTTCCTAACACGAGTGAAAATATGTGTCATTCAACCCTCAAAAAGGTCGTCACCCACAGGTTGAGAACCACTGATTTATAAGTTCCTTCTTTTGGCCTTCCTTAGGGTTTTGTGCATTTGTTTTATTTATTCTGTTTATTCCTTTCTTTGTGTTTGTGTTCTGCCAAATGTTCTTAGTGCATCACTTTGTTTTCATCTCTATTATCTCATGATGTTGCTCGAACTATGGAGGAAAATGCTAATAAGGAAACACTAGAAGCATTCTCTTAACTTTTTAGTGCATATCGCCAGCTTGACTATGCACATATTTTCACGTTGTAACATCAACGGCACAGAAATAGATCTTCACTAGCAGGGCATCTTACCTTCACTGTGGCCAGGAAGCAGTGGTGACGTGACGCTTCTTGCATACCCTCAATCCTAGCCGCTGATTTCCACCACTGCAAGTGACATGTGTGCACTGTCGGTAACTGATTTAAACATGTCTTTCCCTTTATTTGCCACTAAAATGAAGTTACTAAGTATGCAGAAAGACAGAAATATATCAGCAGCATACACGTTTATGTGGCGACATGAATTTTTCCATTAAACAAATGACTAAAATTCCACAGTACCTTGCAGAGCAGCTTCCCCACCCTTTTTTAAAACTGGACCTACGAAAGGAGTCTATCCCCAAGTAGAAGAAGCAGTGTGGCATTTCGTTCCCGAGATGCATAAAAAAGGATTGCCCATCAGACACTAAGCAGTGCAAGGGAAGATAGGAGAAATTGCCAAATCCCTTGGAACAGATCAAAGAAATCTGAAGCAATGAGAGCTTGTATGGTTCATCCATGCATAATTCAGGACTAGTGTCAAAGCATCACATATCAATTTGACCGAGACTTCCTGCTGCTTTGAGCAGACACTGCTTTACTTCTACTTACGTATGATCCAATTGAGAAAAATGAAATGAAAGTATGAACTTGGTTAAATAAGAAATACTGATGAAACAGTTTTCTTTGACATTCCTTTAAATGATACTGAATGCTAAAGGTGATAAAGGGGTCAATGTCATGAGCACAGGACACAAAAGCAGACATCATTGTTTTATGATGCTTCACACACCTGACATCAGCCAATTAATAACAGTGCATATTTAGTTTTAAGCCAGAAGACAACAACTGAGAGTGAGATGCTGCACAGACATTATTAAGCATGAACAAGGAAATGAATGGAAAATGGCTGATGTCATCTGGAAGATATTACGGGGAAGTCTTAAATGAATCTTGCAGGAGGACAAAGAAGAAAAAAGCAACACAAGCAGAGGATGTCTGTGATAACACTAGAGATGGGCTCTCTGGACAAACAAATGGATTCACATTGGGGCATGAACTTCCACACGGCGCTGGACTCTTCTGCCTGACCACAATATTGTGGATTGAACCAACACCCCCACAATGTGTTGAAATCCTAACCCTAGTGTTAGAAATATGATTCAGCTTGGATATAGGTTTTTTAGCTATGTTACTGGGGTCATATCAAAGTTGGGTGAATCTTATCCCTAATCACTTCTGAGTTACACAGAGAGAAGAACAGAGCCACACACAGAGGGAGAGAAAGACAGAGTCATCTAAAGCACAGGAATGCCAAGGATTGTTGGCAGCTACTAGAAGCTGGAATTGATCTTCCTCGAGCCATGTCTAGTCATCCTTCTGAATGGTGAGTAAGTACATTTCTGATCTTTGAAGCCATCTCTGAAGCCGTTCACTGATGGTGGCTTGCTTTTGCTGTGGTTAATTAAAGAAACCCTTACATCCTGTCAATTATAGCCCATAGTGGCACTATAGGACAGGGTTGAACTGTACCTATGGGTTTCCAAGGCCGTAAACCTTTAGGGGAACAGAAAGCCTCATCTTCCTCTCACGAAGCAGCTGGTAGGTTTGAACCACTGACTGGCCCTGTGGTTAGCAATCCAGTTCATAACACACTTTAGCACCAGGGCTGTCTTTTGCTCTGGTATCACTAGCAAACGAAGACACATAGCTTTAAGGCAGGGTGAGCTGAGCCAATGCAGATTTTAAAGCTAACTTCTTGCTAGTAAAGTATTTCACTCCTGACAGTATTAAACCAACACATTCTGAGATGCTTTTTCTGATTTTATTCCTCTTTGGGTCCCCTCTAACTAGCACAGTGCTTAATGTTTCTTGGATATTGAATAAATGTTTTCCAATTGAAAATACTATATGAGTTTTGTGGCTTCAACCTTGTCCTACAGCGTGTGGAGCAGAAAAAGTGCCTCAGTAGTGGCCTGATTTGCCAGACATTGTTATGAAACTTAGCCGGCAAAATTCACTGTCAAAAGATTGTCTACCACAAAATAACATAGATGGCTCTAAGGTGAACCCCGGGCAGATAGAAAACATAGATTCAGGAATGGGTTTGAGGCTTTAACTTAATTAGATCCAATCTAAGGACACTTTATTATGACATGGACCTGCTAGATATTCACTCTCGTGAAGGAAACACAGAAGATGTGGCGAAGAAATTAGATGGCGTCTAACTGTCAGAAAGAATAGTGCCTGGGGTCTTACAGGCTTGTTTTCAAACAAGCAGCCATCTAAGTGAGAAATCAACTAAATCTACATGGAAGAAGCACGCCAACATCCACAATCCAAGGTTTGTAAATGATATAACCCAAAATCCAAAGGAGGGGATAGTATCAGAGTTAAATGTGATATTCTGGCTTGCACAAGGCTATGGGTGACAGTAAGCCAAACTCATTGCTATCAAGTTGATTTAACTCATTACCATCCTATAGAACAGAATATAAGTGCCCCTGTGGGTTTCCAAGACTGGCACTCTGTATGGGAGTAGGAAGTCTTGTCTTTCTCCCACAGAGTAGCTGGTGGTTTTGAACTACTGATCTTGTAGTTAGCAACCCAACTACTATACCACCAGTACTCTTCAAAATATGTTTTCAGGATCTATACAGGGAATAAGCATCCTATGGTTTCTCTCAGACCATACTTGAGGGATGGAAGTAACCCGGTTATCAGACGAGTATTGTAGATGTGACTATAGTATAGCGGTTCTCAAACTGTGGGTCGTGACCCCTTTGGGAGGGTCAAACAACTCTTTCACAGGGGTCACCCAATTCATAACAGTAGCAAAATTACAGTTATGAAGTAGCAACAAAAATAATTTTATGGTTGGGGGTCACTACAACATGAGGAACTGTATTAAAGGGCCGCGGCATTAAGAAGGTTGAGAATCACTGCTCTAGTAGACTAAAATGATAAATCTGACTTGAATGATTAACATATTGTCATCAGATCTCTGTTTGATACACTTGTGCTTCATCTGGTTTTATTTTCTGTTTTTCTTCATATTGAGGCTTATGGCTGTTGTATTTTGTCATTGTTAGTAGCCTTCTTGACTCTGTTATATATTTTTCTATGATTTTCAGTACATAAAATCCAAGATGAATGACTCCAAAGAGACAACAACTAAAGTAAGGGGGATATGGCAGGAGAGGAAGGGGGCGCACAAGGAAACTGATATCAAGGAGTACAAGAAGGAATAAAATGTTTTGAAAATGATAGTGGTAATGATTGTACAACATTGCTTGATATGACAGAACTTTTGAATGGTATGATGTCTGGATTAGATCTTAATAAAATGGTTTGAAAAAAATCATGTGAATTTGATTTTCTTCTTTACATTGCTTGCTTTTCCTCATTCATAGATCTGGTATGCAGGGCCCTTGCATATTTCTATATTCTCCGCTGCACTTAAACATCTATTTGACCTCTGCCTGCCCTTACCTCTGCCATTTTACCCAAATCCATGCAATAGCTGCATTGCCAAATGTAGTATAACATTTCCTTTCAAAAATAACAGTTTGGACATATGCTCATTCAACTCAATTTTTGAAAGAAAAAAACCCTTTAACTCATTTGCATCAAATGAAAAAGTCACATTTTAGGTGGTACCTTGTGTTTGATCCTCCTGCTCTTAACAATAGCCAATGTGATTATACCCCCCCCCCATCACCACCAAACAAATAAAAGGAAAACAAGGCAAAGTTCAAACCTTGGGCCAAGGGAAGAGCTGGGGCTATTAAATTAGCAGGAAAGAGATATTTGAAGGGTGCATTACAAATATTAAAGATTGGATGATTAACTTTTAGCTTGGAATTTCCAGTGTTCCAACACAAGACTGAAGATTCATATAGGAAGGCAAAGGTGAAGAGGTACAGACATCCAGAGACTGCCTAAGCCTTGGTGGAATAGGGGGTTGTGCATTGAGTTTCTAACCATACGTTCAGTAGTTCAAACCCAACAGCCACTCCTCAGAAAAAAAATGAGGCTTTCTGCTCCTGTGGAGATTTATGGCCTCAGAAATCCTATGGATAGTTTTACTCTGTCCTATAAGATCACTATGAGTGGGTATGGATTTGATGCAGTGAGTTTTTCTAACAGAAACCTTGATTACTTAGCCACAAATTCTGGCAGAAAATTCTTCTTTTGACTTTTCTAGATTGAGTTTTCCTATTTAGACTGCTGTGGGGCCTTTGTGTTCCAGAGAATGTTCTGTTTCACAGAGCTGGGGTTGATTACCAGCTTGTGGAAGACAAGGAGAGACACTGGATACTGTAACCCCAATTTACCATGTCACCAATCTGGCAGCGGGAGATTATTCCTAATGCAATGAAAAGATACTTTTTTTTTTGCCCGTGTCTTCAATCCCAAAAGTTGATACTGTTTGAGAGAGAAGCAATATCACGAATATGTCACAACTATAAAATTATAGGTTATAAGAGCAAGCAGGTCATTCAAATAAAATGGATCATCCAACACTTACCACAGGTTGGCAATGTGGCAAAGTTTCTGGGACTAGAAACTGAATCTCCTGACTACTGAAATCATCCACTCAAGATATTGTACAGCTTCAAGAGGATCTGTCCGAGAAAGAGTTGCCTAGACAGCATGAAATAAGTTGCAGTCGTATGCAAGAATGCTTATATTTTCTCTTTTTGTGCAGGTATTGATGGATCTATGGACTAAAATTAAGAGGAAACATATTAAGGTAAATTTGTCTTGGACAAAAACACAATTGGGCGGACACTATCAAAAGTCATAATCATCGCACCATGTCTGCCTAGTCAAGGGGGTGCTCTGAAAAATCAAGGTCAGAAACGCCTTTGTGCTTCCCCCCACTTTTCTGGTGAAAAAACTGAGTCATGACAGAAACCACCGAACCATATCGCTGCAGAAGTAGCAGCACCAGAGCCGAAGCTCCCTGTTTTCTGGGCTGCATTCTGCAGCACAAAGGGTGTGTAATTCAGAAGAGCACTCAAGACTCAGCAAGGCCTCCAGCCCAGGCAATAAATCATATGGAGAGCTGAGAGATTGAGGTCTCTCAGCAGCTTCACCAAGATCTAGTCAAAGTAATTCCTGTCCCTTTTGAACTGCAGTTCTTCCTCTCCGAGCTCTGACAGGAAGGTTGTCATTTGTTCTTGCCTTTTGGATGGCCTTCTCTGTTGGCTATGGCACGGATTGGAGCATCTCATTTCATTTGGCTCTTTCCAGCTTGTTTCTGTGATTGGAGTGGGTTGAAAATGGATTCCAAACTTGCTGCCTGAATGCAAGGGACAAAGGCATTCTCAGTAACCTTGCTCCTCCGTGTGCCCCAGTGAACTAGAGACCTTTCTTCCCATATGGAAGTGTCCGCAAGAACCCAGCACTCCCAACTTCTGTTTGCCCCTAGCCATGTTATCTTGCTTTTAGGTGGGTGAAGTTATGGCAGGTACTTATCAAATTGACTTTTTGAAGAAGAGTGTCAACTATTTTCAGAATTCCAGGTCAATTTAAAATGCCACAAATCAATCAGCTAGTTAAGCAACTGCTCTTTATTGAATAGCCACTGCGAACCCGGCATGCTGAGAGCCCAAATAATGACCTCAAAGGAAATTCTGGCTGAGGGCCTAAAGATTTCCCTCTGTCACTTTTACTTCTGCTTCATATAGGGTTGGGTTACATTCCTTCTCTGACAAAGGAATCTCTCAGGTGTATTCCTTTGATCGAGTTCATGCAACCCTTTGCTGACAGAAATTGAAATCTTAGCAAGGTGGTCTGCTTCATCGCAGTATTCTTTTCCCTCAAAATCTTCCAGGACATAGCAATACTCAAACTCAAAATGACACATTGTGATTAGTATAAAGCTCTGTTTAAGAGCATTCAATTACACCAAGTGCTTGAACTCCAAGAGTTCAAGAACACCCCCTGCACTTTCCCAAACACCTGTCATGATTCCAATGATGAAGAGGAGAGAGAAAAACATGCTTCAGAGACTCTGTAGCAAGGTAGTTCCCTGCTCAGTGTATTCTCCTACACTGCACTTCACAGAAGGAAAGATGGCTAACATCTCTCTCTCTGAAAGTGACCCCAAACTACTTACGTACATTTCTTCCAGCACCACAGCATGATGAAAATTGTGCTGCTCTATTTCTTTCAGTGGCATATTCTCTTACAACCAGCCTCCGGAAAGATTCTCATACTCTTATCAGTGGAGAACTTAGATGGCTGGAAGTCTAGGCCCTAGAGCAGTGGTCCTCAACCTAGGGGTCACCACCCCTTTGGAGGTCAAACAACTCTTTCACAGGGGCCGCACCATTCATAACAGTAGCAAATTTACAGGTTTGAAGTAGCAATGAAAATAATGTTATGGTTGGACGGCCACCACAACCTGAGGAACTGTATGAAATGGTCGCGGCATGAGGAAGATTGAGAACCACTGCACTAACGTCTTTACTGTTGAGATGAAAAGAAAAGGAACCAGCGTGCTGGGAAACGCTGAGTCCAGGGGCTGTGCTAGTTCTGTTCGAAAATCCCTTGACGTTAGGTCTGCTTGATAATGCCTCAGAAATACTGAAGGAACTCCCCAGGTCTTTGGGCATTGACCTCGAACATAGTTTGGTGATTAAAGAAGGCACAGATTCCATCGGAACTTCAGAGCGTCTTTCAGAGAGATCCTGCTTTACTTCTGAAGAGTCAAAACGCAAGTGAATAACTGTAGTGTTTATTTACAATCTTCCTCTAACTTAATGTGGTTCTGAACACTGGTCACCTTGAGGTTTCCCATGTATTTCACTCCTAGGGACACTGTGGCTAAGTAGCCAACGCCATAATTCCACACAAAACAGGTTGGTTTGATTACTACAGAAACCTTGCTGTCCATTACGATAACTACGTCCACCTCATCTCTGTTGACTCAGTGCTGACACCTGCCCTCTACCACCATGGAGCCCAATCAGCCCCATTGTAGGCAAATGTTGGAGTTCACTTAGGGCACTTCTGTGAATCCAGAAGCACATAAACTAGCAATTACAGGACTCTTCAGAGATGCTGGGGCCCACTTCACAAACTTGTTCCTTATGGTTGTGCTGAAGGGTACGTCCTCAGAATACTCGCTTTTGGGCACTATGGGAATATTCTGATAGATCCTTTCCAACATACCGATTTCCCTAGGCTTTTGGATGCCTTCCTCTACAGTGTACCAAGATAGGTCAGGTACCTCAAGTTGGTCTAATCTAGGCCATCTGGCAGTCCATGCTTCAGTGAACCACCCAAATAAGCAATTAGATCCTTTCTTAACCTCTCTTGCTGAGACGTTGAAGGAAGAATCAATCTGTGCTTAGGGGCCCCATATCAAGAAACTCAGACTGGTCTAATGTTACATTCCTTGCACTGTATCCCACACTCTTAGTACCTATTCCCAGGGATATTCTCCAGGCTGCTGCTTGTACATTTAGAAAACTCAAGCTGATCTTTTTAAGTATAAGTCACTTCTTTCTGAGTAATCATTTGAACCTCACTTTTAGGAACTTTCTGAGATTTACTTCTAGTTACAGGTTTGGAGGAAATAATGGGTGGTGAGGGTGTTTCCTGGGTACTCTCAACAATATCTTTTAAGGCAGTGGTTCTCAACCTGTGGTTGCGACCCCTTTGGGGGTCGAAGGACCCTTTCACAGGGGTTGCCCCATTCATATTAGTAGGAAAATACAGTTATGAAGTAGCAACAAAAATAATTTTATGGTTGGGGATCACCACAACATGAGGAACTGTATTAAAGGGTCATGATATTAGGAAGGTTGAGAGCCACTGTAAAGCATCTCCCCCAAGCAATGCTACAGAGGTAGCCCCACCTGGCATTTCAGCTTGAACAGTTTGGTTAATCTGCACATGTGTGGGTTGTTTCGCTGATAGTGGATTAATCCCCTCAGCTGGGAGGGGTGGATTTATTGACTGGAGTGGCTCAATCTTCTCTAGAGGCTCAATATCCCTCTTCTTCTGAAACATCAACCCATATGTTCCCCTCTCTTGTTTCAGGGACCCAATTCTTTCCGATTAATGCCCTCCTTACTTTAATATCAGATCCTGTTCTAGACCTGCAGTTCAGCTGATGCTGTAATTCAGCTACTCATCTCATGAGACTCTGGACTTGGTTCTCAGTAATGTCAGCTCTATTACTAGAGGAGAGAAGACTCTCCTTTGTAGCACATGTAGGAGATTTCAGGTCTGTTATTCGGCACTTGAGACGTGCTTCTGAGCTTATCCCTTTCCTTGATCACATTTCCTATTGTAAGGAGGACCAGCCAACCGGCTTCCCTATGCTTGTCATCCTGACAAAACTGCTGGAAAATATCAAACTCATGATCACACAGAGCCTCTCCTCTAATCAGCACTTCTATGGCTAGTGACACTGTGACTGTTAGCTTTGCTACTTCACACCATGGATTAACACCACCCACTCTAGTAAGAGTGGCAGACTTAAGCATGCCTTTAAGGGTAAAGATAGCATTATCAGGGCTGTTAATCCAAATTGGACAGCCAATTTGAGAAGCCCATATTTATTACCTTGTTTCTCTAGAACTATTCCTGTTATCAATTGTGTCAGACAGGATCTCTAGAGCAGGGGTACTCAATATGTTGATCAAAGTCTACTAGTAGATCGCAAATGTAGTGTGGGTAGATCGCATGGCATTAAAAAATAGATGTAAGCCTATCATCAATCCCGTCACTTAATTGATATATAGCACAGCCAATCAGATACAATCTTAGGTGTCAAATGCATGAGCAAACATCTGCGCTAAGTGCGCACAAAACTGACAAGCTAAATTATCACCAATTTTTAGACCTTGGGATTTTTCTCTTAAACATAAGAAAGGGTATTAAAATGAGTGGGGGATCTGGACCAAGTAAGAAGAGAAAAACATATCACTTTCATACGGAATGGGAGATTTTGACACTACAAGCCGACATTTAGCTGAAGTCCAGAGTGCATGAACAGTTCTGGAAATTCCTCGCAGAGGGAAAGTACCCAAACATGAGAAAATGTGCTATCTCCTTGACTGCATTACTCAGTTCTATTTATTTTGTGAGTCAGCCTTTTCCCACATAAAGATCATTAAATCCAAATACCATTCCACCATGACTGATGATCATTTGGAAGTGTGCTTGAGGCTGGCTGTCAGCAGCTACTGTCTGGACTATGCATCCCTGGCTCATTCCATTCAGTTCAAATCATCAGAGTAAACGCAGGTCATGACAAAAATGTACATGGCTAATTGTATTGTGTTGTGCAATATAGACTCATGCAGTCATACAAGATATATAAACATACATTGTACTTATGAAGAAATCTCAATGCATTTATGAATAAATGTAATAAATAAGTTAATAAAAATAAATATATGTTTTGCATTTTTTTAGTTGGTAGATCATTTTGACTTGACCATTTTATAAGTAGCTCACATGCTGAAAAAGTGTAAGCACCCCTGCTCCAGAGAAACAGAACCAGGACACTTACGATTAGATAGATAGATAGATACAGCACAAAGGAATATAACAGCTAATTAGTCCACACAGCAGTACAGAGGGCTCATTTCAACTCACTTCCATGAAACAGTTAATATACTAGAAGTCCTTCAACTCACAAAGGCCGCTGGGTCCAAGGTCAAGGGAGCAGCAGCTGAGTTGTCTGTAGAGCAATGCAGTCAGTCCAGCCACTGGCAGCAAACAGCAGGGCGGGTCACCACCAATCAGCCAGATGACAGGATCTGACAGTCCCTGGCTCAATCCATGTATATACCAGCAGTGTGGTGAAGCAGGTCTCAAAGGAACCTCAAGCTCTAGTGACACAGTCCACAGGTTGGGTGTCCCACAGGCAGTGTAGCTCGTAAGTTGAGGCAGAGAACTAGCTAAGACAGCCTCACACTGGTCTGATTACCAGAGAGCAAGAGGAAGAGAGGTGGGGCTTGCCAAGCCATTAATCTCTTTGCCCTCCAATCAACCTGCAACCTTATTAATCCCACATGTTCTTATTGACCAGGTTGGCACAATAAACCTATCTATCATATACCCTTTAAATCTCCCTGTGGTATCAAGATTTATGACTTCAGTGACAATTACAGAGGATATTAAAAGACCAAATATCAAATTGAATGATCCATGCCACAGTGCACACTTAAATAATTTAGAAGAAACTCAGTATGCATTATTTTGCGTAAATTAAGGGCCTGGATAGCTTAAACGGCTTGGTTTAGCTGTTAATGGGAAGGTGGGTGGTTCAAATCCAACCAACAAAACTGGGGAAGAAAGACCCGTCCGTTTGTTTGGATATGATAATAAACATTGAAAACCCTAGGGAGCAGTTCTTCTCTGAAACACACAGGGTTACCATGAGACAATCAATTTAATGGCAACAAGTTAGGTTTTGGTTTTTTGCTTTTACTCTTGAGTAATCCTTTATAGAGAGAGAGAAACCTGAACCCAGTCTTAAAGTGTAAGCCAGATACCCTGAGAGGAGAGGAGAGGGAAAACCTTACACAGAGAGAGAGCGCATGGGAAGAGGAAGACGGCTGGATTGGAGCAAAGGTTATGGAGCGTACGTCCCCTGGTTATGGAGTGCCCTCTCCAAACTCTGTTGTTGAAAGGGCCAGAGAAACCACCCAAGCACAGTTAATGCAGTCTGCAGTTAGCTGCTTGCAAAAGGCACTTAAGGCAATTGGATTTTCTTCTGTCAATAATAAGAACTTCCTGGTAAAGCTAAAAATCCAATTTAGATCAATTGAAAGAATTGCAGCACATGATAAATGAAAGGAAGCACCGTTTTCATATAAAGATGTACTGTAGCCCCTGCCCCCTACTCTGCATTAATCTTGTAATCCTATCATAAAACAACAATAAATAACTTTGTAGTGTTCTTACATAAAACAATGTTTTGTATAGCTCTAGTTGTTTATTTTCTAGTTATTTTGGGATTTTTTTCTTTTTAAAAGATGAATCACTGTATAGCTGGGGTGGGGGGCTATCAGCTATTTGAAAGAATTTTAGAAGGAAATAGACATAGCTATAAATCTAACTTCTACTAAACATCCATTGTGAGACCTAAATCAAGGAACTTACATGATTTGAGCCTTGATTTCCTGGCCCATTAAATGGGACCCAATTACTCTATTCATAGAGATGACCTGGCACGTGGGAGACATTCAATAGTGGTTCTTATTTTTCTTATCTTAGTAGGAAGTGATTGCCTCTATTCATGAGTATGGTGCTACCTAAGGAGCCCTGTTGGTTTAGTGGTTAAATGACTATGATCCAGAAAGTCAGCAGTTTGAAACTGCTCCTCAAGAGAAAAACTGGGCTTTCTACTCTCATAAACTGTTATAGTCTCAGAAACTCACAGGGGCAGTTCTACTCTGTCTTATATGATCACTATGAGTTGGCATCGACTCAATGGTAGTGAGAGTAATAACTTAATCCATAACTATTATTGCATCTGGTATTCTCTTGTCTTTTAAATATCCGGATCAGAGCTAGAAACACAAGGAATCCAGGACAGATAAACTCCTCAGGACCAATAATGAGAGTAACGACACCAGGAGGAGAAGGGGAAGGTGGGGGAGAAAGGGGGAACCAATCACAATGATCTACATATAACCCCCTCCCTGGGGGACAAACAACAGAAGTGTGGGTGAAGGGAGACATTGGACCGTGCACGACATGAAAAAATAATAATAATTTATAAATTATCAAGGGTTCGTGGGGAAGAGAGGATGGGGGAGGGAGGGGGGAAATGAGTAGCTGATACCAAGGGCTCAAGTAGAAAGAAAATGCTTTGAGAACGGCGATGGCAACAAATGTTTAAATGTGCTTGACACAATGGATGTGTGTAAGAGATTGTGTTAAGAGTTGTATGAGCCCCCAATAAAATGATTTTAAGAAAAAGATTAGCACAATAGAAAAAAAATAAGTAAATAAATATCCATATTGGCAAATCTAAGCAACTATTAAAACGAATCTCCAATGCTGTTGCTGATGGGTTTTATCAAGTAGATTTCAGCTCACAGCAACCTTATGTAACAGTAAGATGCATAAGGTTTTTTGGCTTGAAAGCTTTTTTTTTTTAGAGTGAGGTAATTTAAACAGATATTGAAAAATGTTCAGAGGGCCAGAGTTATTTTCTTCAACATTTGAATTTTTTAAAATCATTTTATTGGGGGCTCATACAATTCTTATCACAATCCATACATACACCCATTGTGTCAAGCACCTATGAACATTTGTTGCCATCATTCTCAAAACATTTGCCTTCTACTTGAGCCCTTAGTATCGGCTCCTCATTTCCCCCCCTCCCCACTCCCGCCTCCCTGTTTAACCCTTCATAATTCATAAATTATTATTATTTTGTCATATGTTACACTTTCTGACATCTCCCCCAGCCCTCTTCTCTGCTGTTCATCCCCCAGGGAGGAGGCTATACGTAGAATCTTTTAATCGGTCTCCCCTTTCCACCCCACCTTCCCTCCACCCTCCAGGCATCACCACTCTCACCACTGGTCCTGGAGGGGTCATCTGTCCTTGATTCCCTCTGTTTCCAGTTGTTATCTGTACCAATGTACATCCTCTGGTCTAGCCAGATTTGTAAGGTA
>NW_022111324.1:70490821-70533927 GCF_000313985.2 Echinops telfairi
CCAGGCCTGGTGGGCCAGGATGTGCTCCACTCTCTCTTCCTCCCCCTTCATTTGCTCCCATGTGCTCTGATCAGACATGCCCCTCTCTCTCCTAGCTGCAGCGTCAGTGCCATCCTCTAAAGTAAATTCTTCTGGGGGAAGGGGCAGTTGTCCACGTAGCTGGTATGGGGGCCCAGCCCTCAGGCCCTTCCACTGGTTCCACACTCCTTGCTGGCATGCTGCATTCATCTGGCACTGGCTTTAAGTCTGGTCCTTCTGTCCCTGTTGAGACACAAATAATACCCTCTCCTTGGGTGGGTCAGTGCCCTATTCCCCTTCCACACATCTTTTTTTTTTTCTTTCCCTTCAGGAAACATGTCACCCAGCCTTTCTCCAACAGATGCACTGGATACATTCAGACTGCCAGCCTTTTGGTTAGCAACAAGTTCTAACCCCAAGATATCAACAGCTCATTGCTGCCAAGTCATTCCAACTCATGGTGGTTATGTACCACAGCCTGAAGGGTGCCCAGTAATCTTAGCCTGTCAATCAGGTCACAGCCTGATGATGACTCCTTATGGGTGGGGCCTGCTCATGAGGATTCTAGGAACATCCTCTTTTGACCTGGAGGTGGGCTACTCTCTCTCTCTGCTTCACCTTCCTATGGACAAGCTACATGGAGCCACACTGATGGCAGCCAGAGCTCTGGAGATATGTCTGCTGTCATTGGATCCACATGGCGCTGCACCCACCGGCCTGCGATCTTCCTGCATAAGCCATCATTGTATGTACTGTGTGAGTGTGAAGAGGAATTTATGCACTACTATCGGACATATGGGCTAATTTCAAATTTATAGACTTGATCTGGACTGGCTGGAATGTTTTCTCAATATACAATTGCTTTGATATAAAGCTCTCTCTTACACACATATGAATATCTCTGGATTTATTACTCTAGTCAACCTGGTCTAACACAGTGACCAACTGGATTGACTAGAATATTAACTTTACAGGCTGAACTGGAATCATGTTTTCACCATTTATATGGGATTGGCCGAAAGTCTGCATGTTGTCAACTAGCAAAAGGTAAGAATAGGAGATTTCTATCTTTTGCATCTTCATGAGCCGCTTGCTAATTAGTAGATGGCCAAGCAAGTAAAAAGAAATAAAAATGGTTTCAAGCCCAGTTAGAATATCACATGCCTGTTCAGGTAGTTGCTGAGCCCATAGGAAGATTCTAAAAGGCTTTATAGAATGTGACTCATATTAAGAAAACAGTGTACTTAAATTTTTTTCATACTTTTTTCTTACCCAATATAATGCATCATTTTATTCCTTTTAAAAAAAGTTTTATTGACATATAATTCTCATAGCATACAATTCACTCATTCAGTCATGAATAAGAATCATTGTATAATCCATTGTTCATACTTTCATTATTGAGATTGCTTTATTAGATTACATATCAAAAACCAACACTTTGAAATTTCGCCCTCACCTCTTCTCTCTGGAGGATCATAGATCTACACAGTGATGTGGCTGCCATGAAAACGGAGATTATCTTGCTCTAGATTGTGACCTCCAGAACAAGAAGCATCGTGGTTCTTTCTTATTCTCTTTTGGCTGGACCCAAGTCATTGTGTTCAATATTCAATCCCTTTAAAAGGAATGTTGGCAAAGTAGAATGAGGAAAAATGATTTAAGATTCTATTATATGACAAATGATTGACAAATGAGTTTTGGGGGCTGGGATTAGAGTACAATGTGAAGTGGAAGAACTTAACTCCTAGCTCTCAGTATTTGATTGGTATGTCTTCATTAGAGTAGCATAATAATAGTGGTAACACCAATGACTAAATTACACTGATCACTGTCTATATTACAGACTTTCTCTAAGCTATAAAATGCTATGCCACTCAATCCATACAAAACCTATGAGGTAGAGACGATTGTATTCATTTTATAGGCAAGGAAGCCAAGAGATTAAGACAGTGAGTTGGGGCTGGTTCCAGAACTCACAGGTTTGTGATTTGTTTGGTGTAGTCTAGGCTATATATATAGAGAGGTAAACAGTTAGTGGAAACAACTATTTGGTCATTTAAACAGGTAGATGATGGAACACCTGAGAGATGTAGTTTACATGCCAATTAGATAAACCAAGTCTTCAAAGGTTGTAGCATATGTAAAAGCAGCAGGGCAAGGTGGATCAGGTTCCAGGCTGACTGTCGGTTTTTTAGTTATGTGTTCTTGGGAAGAAAAGGTACCACTTAACCACTTCTTTCTCAGTCCTCTGAGAATTCTGTAAACTGTATTTCAAAGCATCAATCACAAGAAGCTATGCAATTGATTCTATAGACCTTATTAAAGATGAATGATCGTAATATATTCTTATGACATTAAGCTGATTTTCTGACCATAAATGGATGGGGCTAAAGGAGAAAGACATCTGTAGGAACAACTCTAAGAAACTGTCCTGGTTCTATATGAATGGGATATGAGAACTTATTCTGGGCCATCATTCCTCTCCTCAACACTAGGCCACTATGTATGAGCATTAAATATAGACAGGATTATAGGTAACACTATTGGTCAGTGCTTTCGTTCCACAACTAGAGAGAAGTTAGCAAGTGCTACATAAGAAAGAGATTCCAGTCAAAATGCTCTGGGAAATTCTCTTACAAAATGTCCCTTCCAGGAGGTCAAGAGATCATTCACTTCTGAAAAATTCTAAAAACCTATAGGAAAGAAAACTGCTTAACCTTGTCACTAAATAACCCTCTGTTATGTTTAGGTGGGATTTATTCCAGTAAAGCAAGAAGAGTTTAATACGAAGAAATATGTTGGTGTAAGCCATTTGTCAATGTATCATGGTAGAAAAAAATTACCCATCATTTATAAAAAGAAATGTACCTCCGCCCGGGGCCCAGAAGGGTGATGTGGCTGCGGCTTCGCCGGCCTCACTATGTCTGCCTTCTTCAATTTTCAGAGTCTGTTGACTGTAATCTTGCTGCTTACATGTGCCTGTGCTTATAGTCGATCCTTGGCTCCCAGCGTCCTGGATAGAAATAAAACTGGACTATTGGGTAAATTTTGGAAGTGTGCCAGAATTGGTGAATGGAAGAGTCCTTATGTTGCAGCAGGTTGTATTGTGATGGCATTCAGCATCCTGTTCACACAGTAGCTTGGAACAGTGCCAGAAATTAATCACCATCAGATTTCAATATGAAAAAGGACTTACCTACAGAAAATAATGGGAGAATGGTTAACCTTTTTATCTCTGAACATTGAGGGAGATGTATTTCCTGTGGCAGCTCTCCATTTCTATGGTATTGGACCAATGTTCCATATAAATACAATGTAACCATTTCGTACTCAAAGGGTTTGATATGTCTATAACAATCCATCTCAGTATTGACACAATATTACATTCTACAATGTCATTCTGTTCTGTTCAATACCAATTTTTTTGTGAGATATCTATCTCTATGGCAACTAGTAAACAAAATTGGTCAGTTGTATTAAATTCTTTTCACTGTGATCTAGAAATGATGTCTTTATAGAGTCTTGAGACCTTTTTGGACTCGCTTTTTTATTGAGAGGAAAACTTGTTCCACAAATGTTGGTCATGATTGTATTCATGGTTAATCATGCTTGCTGCTCTTCTGCGGCTGACCCCATTGTGGATGCACGTGAGCCAGAGTACCTCTACTCTCAGCAAACTCTAGTTTACTACTGTTTCTGACTCTTTCAAAGACTATGCATTTCTTGAGGGACATAAACAAGGTGTGACTTCAGAGTTTTAGGATAGTGTTCTTGTTTCGAAGAAGTTTAGGTTAACTGGCATAGTAGCCACTGAAATTTCTGGTTGAGTACAGATAAACAAAGGTCTGAAGTATAAATTGGACCAGCTCACTATCTCTGAAAAAGACCCTTTTTAGAATAAAATAGAAGAATTATAGAATAATGATCCCATATGTGTTTTTCATTCTTTTTAGTTTGACCTTTCAAAAATGAAAGAATTTTAATTGCCCCAAAATACAATCTGTATTTTTGTTTTCTTTTTTAAATACAGCACTTTAAATCTAGCTTACAATTTCGGTCCTTTTGAACTGGAATCTCATGGTTATTTACTTCTGTATGTAGTAGATGCTGAGAAAAAAATGTTCAAATATACTTATCCAATAGACTTGAAAAAAATGTACATGTATTCATCTTAAAATAGTATATAACAACCAAAATAAAACTCATTGCTATTGAGTCGATGCCGACTCATGGTGACCTGGTAGGACAGGGTGGAAGTGCCCCTGTGAGTTTCCAAGACTAACTCTTTACGAGAGAAGAAAGCCCCATCTTTTTTCTCCCACAAAATATAATGTAAGATAGGGATTAAAAATAAATAGTTATAATATAACAGATATTCTTTTCCAGACAACAGCACATAATATACTAAATGGCAAAATAACCATATAATGTCAATTATAAAGAGGAGTCTCTGCTTATTTAAAGTCTTCGGTATTCAGAGAAGTGGAAGTTAACATCAAAGTATCGTGCTACTACAAATAGACTAGAATGGCTAAAATTTTAAAAGGCTATCGCAAGACACATGGTGGTAAAGATGTTTAGTAACTGGAGTTCTCATAAAATATTATTGAGAATGTCAAATATTATCAGGACTTTGGAAAACAAATTTATATTTTCTTATAAACCAAAAAAATTCACTTCTAAGCATTTGTCTAAAAGAAATGAAAATATGGACTCGCACAAAGACTATATGCAAATGCTACAGCCACAAACAATAGTCCATGCAATATTGATCCACGGATGAATGAATACACAAAATGTAATACAATAATAATACTCTTGGTAATTATTTTTTTAAAGGACACTGATTAATGCAATAATATATGAACAAATCTAAACAACTCATTAAACTGAGTGAAGGAAACAAATGCAAAAGTGTGCATGAACATGCCGAACCACGTGAGATAGCAAATTTAGTCCCTGTTGCAGCAATCATGATTGTATGGTTTCCTTCCACCTATTTGCAGACTGCTGCTACAGTGTCTGCCTTTGCCAGAGGGGATTGTCTTCCATCCCTTGGCTCATTTGAGGTTTTTCCCACCTTCCTGAAAATACTGGATCCATCTAAAAAGTGTTTCATGTGGGCATCAACTCTATAAAGTTGTCACAAATCTTCAATGGTTTGGGAAGATGTCTACTTGCACTTTATTACAAACAAAATTAACCCTGACCTCAAAATTGTGCTTTTCTCATAGCACAAAAAGTACAGTGAAGACACTCTATAAGACAAAGCCAAGTGTATTTCTGAGAGAACTTACCTGCAGCCTTCCTCTGATCACAGAGACATAGTAAATATGCTTTGTTTAGAATAAACCTGTGCCTATATGAACTGGACCCCTGGTGATAATATGTTTTTACTACCCTCATGTTTATCAAACTTTATGAGCCCCGCCCTCCAAATAGGTTAAATTTATTCGTGGTGAATTGTATTTCATTAAAGTAAAATGAAAGAAAGTTGGTATGTATATTTTAATGCTAAAATACAGAAATAATATAAAGCACCTAATGACGTAACTCTGCCATACAACAAAAGCTATTTGCCGGCTGCTCTGATTTTTTTCCTTTTTGCTTCTCTAATTCTTGCCAAACAGCTCATAACTATTAAGCCTGAGTTCCTTTCTTAATGGATTCAGAACAGCTGATCCAATTTATTTTAAAAGGTCCTTTGGCCAATATTTTGTGTGACCTAAGCATGACCTATGTAACAACCAATGACCACCATGGTACAACCTCTCACATTCTTTAGTGAAATCTATGAGGCTCCCATAATAATAAAGGAGTCTGAACTTATGATGCTAGGCAGCATCTTGTTACTCATAAACCATTGAGGCTCAGGGCAGACCTCCCTGTATGCCCCACTGTAGGTACAGTCTGGTCTAATACTGGTGGTCAGCAAGAGTAGGTGCAGGCACCTCCATTGCACTTTCAATCACTAGACAAGTTTTGTCTTTGTTTAAAATACTATTACTCAGGCTGCTATTGAGGCTTTCTAAATCAGAATGTATATGGGGTTGAGGTCTGGCCATTGATATTTCTAAGAAACAGCCTAACTTATCACATATGCAGTCAGGAACGGATAGGAAAGAGAAAAGAGATGTCACTTGATATCTTCACAGAAGTACATTAGTGATAAGAAATTATTTTTGGTCTGTTTAACTAACAAACCAAAATAATGTTTTAAAGGTCGTGCTATTGAGAAGAGAAAGATTAATATATATTTTAAATTAAATTAAAGAAATAATGTGTTTAATGCCAGAAGGTCTGTTCTTATTTGATGATACAACAAGATTGACACTTATCAACAATTTCTTGACAAACTGGGCTTCAGTGAGGACCGTCTTGGACTGTATGACCAAATAAAATGCCACTCCAGAGTGTCACCATTAGCCTTTCCCTTGCGCTGCTGGGTTTTTACACACACACACACACACACACACACACACACACACACACACACAAACACACTCCCCCACCCACCTCCGTTCCCTCCCCACCCCATGATGCCTCTGCTAAAAAGACCTGGTGCTCCAGTTTAAGAGGTCTGATCTGAAATACATGTCATAGGATGGTGGCTATAGAAGTGATTTGTAGTCAGTTTTCTCTGATTCTTCCTGGGTTCAAAAGGCACTACAGTCAAATTCTTGGGGTTTTCCCCTTCTCTTTTGCTCCAAAGAGATCCCGGTAACATTAAAAAGTGAAAAGAAATATTACTTTCTCATGAGCCCTAAGAAATAGTAAAATTTTTTCAACATACAGGTCAAAAGAAAAGAGGGTGGCTTAGCTATCTAATGCTGCTGTAACAGAAATACCATGGTTGGGGTGGCTTAAATGACCAGGCAGTTATGTTCTCACAGATTTAGGACTAGAGGAAGGTTTTATCGACTCTGGGAAAGAGTCATTGTTACTTTTGAGTTTCTATTCATGGCCCCTTGGTGATTTCCATACTCCACGGCATCTATTGTCTCCCATCTCTGCTTGCTTGCTTTGTTGCTTGTTCAATGGACTCTTTTTATATCCAAGAGAGATCAGCTTAAGACACATCCTATGAAGTTATTGCCTCATTACCATGGCAAAGAAAACCCATCACCAAATGAGATTATAACAACAGGTATAGCAATTAGGATTTATAGCACATATTCTGAGAGGACATAATTCAACACATAGCAAACAGGTACTAGCATTTTTAAAATTGAGATACAGCCCACATACCATAAAATCTACCCCTTTAAATTGTGTGATGTGGGGTTCTTACTGTATTTACAAAGTCACTCAACCATCACCATTATCTAATTTGAGAACATTTTAATCACCCCCAAAAGAAGCCTTATATTCATTAAAAATTATTCCTCTCCCTAGCCTCAGGCCACCTGCAATTCTGTTGTTCCTTCTCCTCATGTGGAGTTAAATAGTCATCATTGCTATCAGTTCCTGAATCTCCCCTTTCTCCCCACTTTTCTTCCTGTGCCCTCAGGGAATCACTACTCCCATTACTGTTTCTGAAGGGTTATCTATCTTGGCTTTCATGTATTGAATGATCTTAACTATACAAACAGACCTATGCAGGTCTAACAAGATTAATGAGGTAAAACAAAATAAGGGGACAAAATATTAAAGAACTAGATGTATTTCATCAGTGATATACCACATCCTAGATATATCATGCCTTCCCTGTGGCCCTTCTGTGAGGAAATGTCTAATTATCTTACAGGTGGGTATTGGGTCTCCACTTTGTCCAGGATCCTTCACATCAATTGTATTGGGGTTTTTTGAACTTCTGATACCTACTCCTGTTGACACCTCATGGTCACACAGGCTGGTGTGCTTCTTCCATGTGCACTTGTTTGCTTCCCCACTAGATGGCTGCTTGTTTAATTTCAAACCTTTAAGACCCCAGATGCTATATCTTGTAATAACTGGGTACAATTAGTTCTCTTCACCACATTTGCTTATGCACCCATTTTGTCTTCAGCAATTGTGTCTGGAAGGTGAGTATCATACAGTGCCACATTATTAGATAAAAACATTTTCTTATACTGAGGTGAGATTTAAGTAGAGGTTGAAAGTCCATCTGCTTCCTTGTTGTATTTACATATATATATGTATATTATGTATATATACACACATGTATACATGGACAAATACATCTATCTTTATATGTTTATATATACACATACTATATTTATTACTATATGTGTAATTTTTTTCTTCATTTCTCTTTTTCTTTTTCTTTCCTCCTACCCCACCATCATGTTCACCTCTCAGTAATTCCTCTCAATTACGTTTCAACTGATCAAACACAGCCAGGAATGCTACACCCTCATCACTGTCAATTTTAGTTCCATTGCTATGCACCTGTCCCTGTAATTATAGGCTCACCGCTCCCCTTTCCCTGCTTCCTCCCCTGCCATGCCACCCGAACCATTGGTCCCATCACTGTCTCCCTGGGCTTGCTTATCCTGCCTATCTTAAACAGGCAAACACTAAAAGGAAAGAAAGAAAGAAAAGAGACCATACGCACAGTTACAAGTCTAACTGTTATCCTGACACAGAGTAGATGGGTACTCTCGGTTAAATAGAGAGGACATGTCATAAACCATCAATCCAGTCCCCATTTCTCTCAGTGTTCCATATTCTGGGACCTGTTTACCCAGCAGGACTTAGACACTTTTAGTCTTTAGCATTTGTGACCGAAACATGTGCCTCCTAAATGTCCCCATTGCTCTTCCTGTAGTCTAAACCTTACACCTTTAGACTTTCAGTGTGCCCCATTGTGAGTAAACCCCAACCAGTTCAGATGAGTGCCAAGCACTGTCCCCTAGCCAGAAGTCTACAATCAGAATTCCTCAGGGACTTTGTGGCTTTGCTCCCATTTCTGGTCTGTTGCACTCCCCTCTTGGTTTGCTCCAGGTGGGTGGGTCATACCAGCCACTCTCCAAACTGTATCTTCAGTGCTGTCTTCTGTACTGCTATCATCTGGGAATGGGACCTGATGCTTTGAACTGAAGCCTGCCCTGCAATCCTCTCTGTGAACAAGCTGCTCTGAGTAGGAACACCCACAAGAATTGGTGCACCTGAATGAGGTCTACTCTCTTTCTCCCTTACCTCTGGATACATAAACAATACCCTCTCCTTGGGTGGATTAGTGCCCTTGTCCCCCATTGTCATCTTTTTTCTTCCCCCACCCCTCTGTGGGACTTAAAGGCATATGAGAGCAGAGGAAAAGATGTCTTTCAGCACAGGTACTATCTTCATCTTCTTCTTCTCCTTTTCCTTCTCCTCCTCCCCTTCCTCCTCCTCTTCCTCCTTTTTGATGATGCATGCATCATTGGGTTTGGTCTGGCTCATGCCAGAGTATCTCATCATCAGCCCATGCATTTTCCCCTATGCCCATTCTGCTGTTTGAACTGACCTCAGTGGACTCATGTTGTACTGGTCCTTTTGTGCTTGGCTGACTTCACTCAGCATAGTATCCTCCAACTCTTTGCCTGAGATGAGGTGCTTCATCCTTTCATCACTATTTTATAGAGATACATAGTGCTCCGTTGTGTGCATATAACAGAGTTTTTCAACCTATTTGTCTATTGATGGAAATTTAGATAGTTTCTAATTCCTTGCGATTATGAACTGTGCAGTGATGAACATTGGAGTGCAGATGTCTGGTCATGGTCTGTTTCTTATTTTGGGGAGTATATAATATGCCCAGTAGGTGGATTTCTTGGTGGTAAGGTAATTTGATTTCCTTCTTTTTAGGTATCGCCAAATCACTTTCTACAGTGGCTGTATGTATCTATAAGACCACCAGAAGTAAATGAGAGTTCCTATCTCACACCACCCAATCCAACATTTGATGCTTTCTGAATTTTTGAATTGGGCTATCTTTGAAGGTGGTAGGTGGTATCTCATAGGTGTTTTAATTTGCATTTCCTGGATGGCTAATTGTCAGGAACATTTTCTCATATGCTCATTGGCCATTCTGGTTTCCTCCCTTGTGAATCTTTTGTTCAAGTCTTTGCCCCCCTCCGCAGCAGGCAGTTAGGTTTTTTTTCTCATTGTAGGCTTGCGGAATTGTGGAGATTTTAGTAATGAGCCCTTTGTCTGATATGTCGTAGCTAAATATCTTTTCCCAGTCTGTGGGCTCTCTTATTACTCTCTTGCTGATGTCTTTGGATGTACACAGTGTTTATCTTTACTATGTCCTACTCTTCTATTTAAACTTTCTTATTTCTGATAGCCCATGTATTTCCTGTACTAAGGTTCTCAGCATTGTCCCAATTCTCTTGTTGACGATCCTGATAGTTTAGGGTTTTACCTCGAGGTTTGTGATCCATCTTGAGTTCGTTCTTGTGTATGGAGTGAGGTAGGGTCTTGCTTCATTTTTCTGCAGGTAGATATCCTGTTTTTCCAGCACACTTTGTTAACGAGGGTGTCTACTTCCCAATTGATATTTTTGGGGCTCTTATCAAAGATCAGTTGTCTGTGTGCTGCTTTTTTCATTTCTGGATTTTCTGTTCCTATCCATTGGTCCATACATCTATCATTCTATCAGAACCATGTGTTTTGGCAACTGTGGCTGTTTAATAAGTTTTAAAGTCTGGTAACGAAAGCCCTCCCACTTTATTCTTCTTGTTGGGGAGTTCTTTGCCAATGCTGGCTTCTTCCCTTTCCATATGAAGTTGGTAGTCAGTTTTCCATTTTTTTGGAAAACTGATGCTGGTATTTATATAGGGATTGCATTGAACTTATATAGTGCCTTGGGTAGGATTGACATATTTACAATATTGCATCTTCCAATCTGTGAGCATGGGATATTCTTCCATTTTTGGTGGTCCCTATTGGTTTTTTATAATGATGTTCTATAGTTTTCCTCATACAGATCTCTTATTTTTTTTGGTTAGGTATATCCCTAGATATTTCAATTTATGTTTGGCTATTGTGAAGTACTACCTCTTAAATCTATTTTTGAATAATCCCATCAGCAATCTACTGACTTCTGCTTGTTGATCTTATATGCTGCCATTCAAGAATATTCCTCTATCACTTCCAGCATCCCTATTGTGGAGCTTATGGGGTTCTCCATATATAGAATCATATCATCTGAAAATAATGATACTTTCACTTCTTCATTCCCCAGATGAATACTTTTGATGTCTTTCTGTTGCCTTATGTTATTAGCTAGGACCTTCAGCACAATGTTGATTGATTAAAAGTGGAGACAGGAGGTATCCTTGTCTGGTCCCCTTTTTCGGTGGGAATGTTTTCATCTTTTCTCCATTGATGATAATGCTGGATGTGGGTTTTTCATATATAGCTTATATTATATTGAGGTAATTTCCTTCTAATTCTATCTTTTTGAGTGACTTAATTAAGAATGGGTGTTGATTGTTGTTAAATGCATTTTCTGCATCAATTAATGTTATCTTGGGGTTATTATCATTTTTCTGGTCAAAGTGATGGGTAATGTTGATGGACTTTCAGATGTTGAACCATCCTTGCAACCCTGGTATGAATCCCACATGGTCATGATAAATTATTCATTTTATATACTTTTGTATTCTATTGGCCAAAATTGTGTTAAGGATTTTTGCATCAATGTTCATTGGAGATATTGGCCTGTATTTCTCAATTCTTGTGGGATCGCTGCCCAGTTTTGGTATCAGTGTTAGAATAGCTTCATAGAATGTGTTTGGGAGTTTACTATCCTTTTCTGTGCTCTGGGAAAGCTTGTATAGAATTAATATCAGCTCTTCCCTGAATATGTGGTAGAATTCTGCTGTGAAACCATCTGAATTAAGCCATTTTTCCTTGGTAGTTCCTTGATAACCTTATTTGATCTATTTCTTATTTTGCTATGGGTCTGCTCAGGTTCTTGACATCTATATTGGAGAATCTGGGAAGGGATTGTTTTTCCAAGTATTTTTTCATGTTTTCCAAATTATTGTATTCATTGGAACACAGACCTTCATAGTACTGTATAATTAATGCTTCAATTTCATTAAGGTCCATTGTCATTTCCCGTGTTTCATCCCTCATCCTGGATATTGGTGTCTGCTCCTTCCTATCTTTGGATAGATTTCCCAATAGGTTGTCAATTCTGTTAATCCTTTGGAAGAACCAGTTATTTGCGGCATAGATTTTTTGCATTGTTTTCTTGTTTTCCCACTGATCTATCCTCTCCCTAATTTTTATTATTTCTTTTCTTTTGATATTAGCGGGATTATTCTTTTGGCTCTGTTCCAACTGCTGAAGGCTTTTTAATATAGTATCAACCATAAGTCTCTCTTCCTTCTTCATATGTGCACTGATTGCTATCAAACATACTCTGATAACTGCCTTTTCTGTATCTCATAGGTTTTGGTATGTTATATTCTCATTCTCATTAGTTTCTAGAAACTTCCTAATTTCGTCTCTACTTTGGATCAGTACCCAACTTTTTTGAAGAAGAAAGTTATTTATTCATCCTCCTTGTATTTGCCCTTGCTTTTCTGATCTTTATTTTGTTTATTTATAGCTTTATGGCATAGAGGTCAGAGAAGGAAGTCTGAGCGACTGCTATAGGTTTGAATTTGCTCAAGCTAGACTTGTTTCCCAGCATGTGGTCTATTTTTGAATACATATCCACTAGAAAAAAAACTAAATTTTTTGGCAGTTGGATGGAGAGCTCTGGAAATGTCTATCAGGTGTTGTTGTCCAGTTGTAGAATTTAGTTCTGTAGCTTCCTTGTTGAGCTTCTTTTCCACTGATCTGTCTTTCTTGGGGAACCATGTATTAAAATCATCAACTATGATTGTTGTGATTTCTTTTTCACGTTTTGAAGGATTTGATTCACCAATTTTTCTGGTCTCTCGTTGGGTGTGTATATATTTATTGCTTGGTCTACTGAACCCTTAAGCATTATTTAGTGCCTATCCTTATCTCTTGTTATGTCCGGAACCTTGAGATCGATTTTGTCAGATATTAGGACTGCAACTCCTCCTTTTTAAAAATTGGCATTAGTTTGATATGCTTCCCACCACTCTTTGATTCTCAACCTGTTTTTGACTGCAAGCTTGAGATGTGTCTCTTGCGGACAACAGATTGATGGGTTTCATTTCCTAATCTAGTCTGCTAGCCTGTGTCTTTTAATGGATGAATTCAGACCATTGATGTTCTGCGTTACCCTGTTTCCCCGAAAATAAGACAGTGTCTTATATTAATTTTTGCTCCCAAAGATGCGCTAGCTCTTATTTTCAGGGGATATCTTATTTTTTTCATGAAGAAGCATACAGTATACATTTATTGTTGAACAACAAAAAAGGAAATGTATTACCTGTATACAGTAAGGTAGTAGTTGTCATCAGAAACCAGCATAACCAGACAAACTGTGAATCCTACGGTATCAAGAATTTCTTATTACTAGCATTATTTCCATGTACAACAATCTATGGTTCATTTAGTCATAATCTATGGTACATTTATTTGCACTTCCTGTCTGCTATGACTGCCCTGTGACCAACAGTGAGCTGCGTGGCGGCACCTGCCACTACAGTCCAGAGTCCAGAGTTACGGTAGCTTTGGGGGACCTTATTATCAGGGAGGCCTTATGTTTGGGGAGGTCTTATTTTCAAGGAATGCCTTATATTTCAGCGAGAGGCAAAACTATAAGTAGGTCTTATTTTCGGGGGATGTCTTACTTTCAGGGAAACGGTATTGCATCCTCTAGGGAATTTTGCTGCAATCTTGTATCTTTTGTGCTAGCTATTTTCCTCCCTCCCTCCTTAGCAGTGTGTTGTGTATGTGTGAGTGGAGTCTTTCTTTCCTTCTTTTCACCATTGGGTCAATGACATCTTGGGTGTCACTTTCACTATGTTGGCTTCTAGAGAGCATTACACTATGCGGTAGTCTCATATTTGTGCTCTGTGGATGTTGGTCTTCTGTTCAAAGTGAGTTGGAAATATTTTTTTGTACTGCTGTTTTTTGGGGTGGTTTTGGTTGTTTTCTTTTGATGAATTATCTAAATGTTTCCTTGTCTGGGAAAATTCTTACCTCTTTATTTTGATGGATAATTTGTCAGGATAAAGGGTTCTTGGTTTACACTTATTCTCCTTCAACTTTAAAAAGATGCTACTCCACTCTCTCTTTATCATGTTTTCTGCTAATCAGCCTGAGCATAGTCTTATCTGATTAGCCTATAGGTGACTGCATTTTTTCTCTTTAGCTTCTCTGAAGATATTTTCCTTTCCTCAAAGTTGAGTAATTTGACTACTATATGGCTTGGTGTATTCTTCTTGGGGTCAGTATAATTGGTGTCCTATCTGCTTCCTGGATGATTGTCTGATTCTCATTAATTAAATTGGGGAAGTTTTCCTCCAGGAAACACCTCACTATTTGGGCTGTTGATTTCTTAGTTATGTCTTGATCTGGTGTCCCAATTATTCAAATAGTGTTCCTCTTCATATCATGGATCATTGTTATCAGGTTTTCTTCAGCTTCTTTGAATATCTTATTTGATTGACTTTTCTGTTTGTTGAAATCTGCTTGGCTATCTTCATGATCATTAATACAGTTCTCTGCTTCTTATCTCCTGTTGGTGATGTGTCTTACCTTATTCTTTAATCCTGTTGCCTCATCCCTAAACTCTTGTATTTCCCTGAGGTATGTAGCCTCTTTCTTCTCTATTATTTTATCCTTTTTCTGTATTGATTCCCTCATATCCTATATGACTTGAAGCAGCATTCTAAAGATTTCTTTCCCTGGCAGTTCAATATCTGCTACTTCTATGCATGTCACTAGGTTCAGGTCCTCCTCTGACATTGGATTTTGTTTCTTTTGCTTCCTGGTAGAGGTGGTTGATGTGGGTTGTTGTGGGTCATTTTTGTGGAACTTGAGGCCATTTTCTAGGGCACCTAGGTGCACTGAGTTTTCTCTCTGAGAGGCTAGTAAGAATGATTCCAAGGACTACATGTAGTCAACTGCTCTGTAATGTCAGGCTGCATCTTTATCTCACTGAGGTTTTATTTTATCCCTAGATAGCCGGGATTAGTTTTGGGAGGGCATCCTGGGTGGCCCTCCCAGGGAGCACAGGAGGGAAGTTGTGGAGGGTGAGAGTGGTGCTAGGCAGGCTGATTGTACAAGGAGCCGCATGTCGTGGGCAGGGACCAACAGTGGTGGGAAAGTCATGGGTGGCTGCAGGCAGAAAGCCACAACAGAATGGGTCGCACATGCTGGGTGGTCCAGGCACCAGGTCACAGACTTTGGCAGCTCCATGGTTCATATGGAGGGCTGGGGTGGATTAGCACCAAAGGGATAGTTGGTGCATGGACTGGAGCAGATCCCTGGGATGCCTTGCGGCCTAATTGTACACCCCAGACCACTCCCACCGCCACTCAGCCTCCAAGTCCCCAAACCCAACAATTGTCATGGAGCTCCCAATGGGGCCACACCTGCCTGAGAACCATCTTCCTGGAAGGAGCTTCCAGGTTTTCTATGCTTATGAAGATGTAGTCTCTGAAGCCCTACACAAGGTCTCCAGAGTCATAATTGACTCAATGGTAGTGGATTTTACGGACTAATTGAAAATCTTCTTGCATGATTATTGGTTATTTATATATATTTTATTGGAAAGTGTATTTGGAAACTATTTGCTGACTTATATTATGTTATTTATCATTTGTTGTTTTGCTGTAAGAATTCCTTATATAATCTAGATAAAATTCTTCAATCAAATATATAATTTCTAAACAATTTTCCCCCATTCTGCAGTTTGTCATTTTACTTTCTTCATAGTCTTTGAAAAGGTTCTTTGTTTTGATGAAATTCAAATCACACCGAACAACACACATTCTGGCGCCTCAAATGTTGGATTGGTTCTGGGTATATTTGACCTGCTGATTCCAAAAAAGGGGGGCACAGTTTCCCCCTATCCCCTATCAGTTCCAGTTTTTGAGATACAGAACATATGCCACATACCACTCTTGATTGTGCTCATCCATAATAAATCAGGATATTTTAATGTAGTGGTAGTAAGCTTATGATATAGGAAGTACATGCTGACTTTATTTAAATATCTTGTGTTAAACTAAATACGTTTAGGTCAAGTTATGCTTCACTTGATCAAAAGATATATTTTATACATTTGAACAATACAAATTACATCAACTTAGAATTCCCTCCATGTGTCACTTCATCTGTATTAGGAACTGAATAACAAGCAGTTCCAACTTGTTATCTTAAAAGGGAGCCAGAAATAATATTTGCTGTACAATAAATAAGGAGTCCTGACAGTGTTGCAGGTTATATGTTTGACTGCTAACCTCAAGGTCAGCTATTTGAGCCCACCATTCCTTCTGCAAGATATAGGTGATACTTGTTATTCCCATAAAGAGTTAGTCTCAGAAATCCATAGAGCTCAGTTCCATTCTGTCCTAGAGCAAGTTTGGTGTAATAAATAGAAATTAAAATCTTCTGAAACCCAAAACAAGTCCATCAGAGTTCAAACTCCTTTATTAATATGAAAATGTTCCAGTCTTGTACCGAGATGACTCAACGTTTCCATATGTGCACAGACACTCTTAATATGAAAGTTAGAATTTTTCTTATAAAGAAGCTCAGAATCAACTTCACCCTGTAAATATTTAATATGAATTACCCATTGGCCTGTATATATTAAATGTGTTCTGATATGTTGATGGAAAATTTGAGGAAGAAAAATTTAATTCCTCAAAATATTTATGAAAATTGTTATGATGGCACAGGGGGAACAGGGCACTGGCAGAATAAAATTTTAAAAAATTGTTATGAAGTCTTACATTTTTGACACTCTAATTTGCCCTCACAATTTCCATATGTGCGTTTTCCATTTTTTAATTTCTACTCTTCTCAAACTGTGTTCTGACTTTGCAGTATCGAATTTGTAGTCTCTGTATAACTATAGCTTATGTGGTCTATTTTATTGTATTTTTAAAATCAGCCCCCCAGAAACCAGCTTAAAAACCAGGTCTCAAAGAAAAAAATAATATTTATTGTTTTGTTATTTGTGGTTTTGGTGTCATATCTAAGAAATTATTGTCAAGTTTAAGGCCAGAAGTTATTTTATAGTTTTCATCTTATTTACCTTTAGGCCTTCTCTCTGTTGTGAGGCCATGTTCTTAAATATGGTGTGAGATAGGGGCACAGTTGTATTCCTTTGCAGGTAATATCTTGGAATACCTATTTGTTTATCTTTGTCGTCAGTTATAAAAATATTTAAATGTAATTTTCCCTTTCTATGTAAGTAATGATATTCCACATCTATTTATGTGAAAATAGCTCATTTGGATATCTTCTTTTTAGAAATAGGTATACAAATACTTTATTTTCTTATGTCTTCTTGTTGATTTGAGTAGTGTTTATATATTCTGGAAGTGGGACATTTGTTGTTTATGTATTTGTTAGTATTTTCTCTCAATCTGGTGCTTACCTTTGCCTGTTCTTAAGTTTCTTTTTTTAATCACTCTCTCTTTTCAAACAGTTCTTATTTTTGATGAAATATAATTTCTCAATTCTGTCCAAAGGCATAATTTTTTATGCCTATGAAACCTTTTCATCACTCATCTGTCAGTTTATCTTCCTATGGTGGCTAACATGTGGTTCTATGAAACTCTGCCACTCATATTTCAAATACCAGGGGAGTCATTTATGGTGAATATTTTTCAGCAGAACTTCTAGATTAGGGACAGACTAGGAAAAAGGAATGGACAACCTGGTTCAGAGGGACCAACCACTAAAAACCATATCAATAGCAGCCAAGCATTATCTGATATAGTGCCAGAGGGGAGCCTATCAGGTTGGAAGACATTCAAAATGCTACTGGGAAAGAAATCTCTCTTAAAGGAGAGTTGGTTTTATTGAAATAAAGTTTTCCCAACTTTCACCTGACAATGGGGCACAGCTCAACAGAAATAGAAGAAACTTCAAACAGCCTTTAATAATTTGCCCTTCCAAGTTCAAAAAATTATATGCAACACCCATGAACAATATCCTAGAGGTTAGTGAGATGAAATGGGTTTCTATTGGCCATTTTGAGTCCGACAATCATATGGTTTATGATGAAAAATCCAACAGAAATGATGTCACATTCATTGTCAAAAAAAAACATTTCAAGATTTATTTTGAAGTACACTGTTGCATACAATAGGATAATATCTATATGCTTACAAAATGATTACTTAATATGCAGTTATTAAACATGACAGTGCAAAGACTATCCTTTCTCCCATTAGATTATTTTGATTTTTGTCAATTTTTGATGGTCCATTATTACTTTTCTTTAAAAAGCCTTATATATTTTGTTTGGTAGAAAGATTGGTCCCTTCGATGTTGGTTGTTATGATAAATTAGGAAAATTTCAGAAGAGCTTTACTTTTTGAGTAGGTTAGCCATACTAAAACCTAACAGTTTGGGAGTTTCTACTGCATGCTTTAAATATCTAATATACCAGAAGGATGGAGGGAGGATGGGGTAGAAAAGGGGAACCAATTACAAGGATTCACATATAACCTCCACCCTGGAAGATGGACAACAGAAAAGTGGGTAAAGGGAGACATCAGACAGTGTAAGATATGACATAATAATAATTTATAAATTATCAAGGGTTCATGAGGGGGGGAGAAAAGGGGAGGGAGGGAAAAAATGAGGAGCTGATACCAAGGGCTCAAATAGAAAGCAAATGTTTTGAGAATGATGATGGCAACAAATGTACAAATGTGATTGACACAATGGATCTATGAATGGATTGTGATAAGAGTTGTATGAGCCCCCCCCCAAATGATTTTTTTAAAAGAGAAAACATATAAATAAATACCTAATGTTTCTCTACTCTTACTAGTTAGGCATTGTTCATTCTACATCCCTCAATGAGCTCTGTGAGCAATAAACAGCTCTTTACAGTTCCATTTTGCTTTCCCATGCTCTCATAGTTTCACCCAATGTAAGCTTCATTTCAAGTTCAGGCAAAGACACAAAGAAATCTCTATGTAGATTTCTGAAAATCTTCCGTAAAGCTCTCTCTGTTCTGGTACTCAATTCTTAAAATTTGAATTTCCTCCTGATTTCAACAAGATACCATGCTCTGCTTGGGTTTCTTCTCCCTGTGTGCTGGCCCAGAAAGGTGTGGTTTGCTGTTATTTGCCATCAAGTCAGTTCCAACTCACAGCAACCTAAACACACAGCAGAACAAAACCCTCCTCGGCCTGCACTATCTCATCATGGTCCCTGTATTTTACCCATTGTTGCTGCCACTGTGTCAATCCTTTTTGCTTAGGCCTTCCTCTTTCCTTCAGTCCCTCTTCTCTACCAAGCATGATGTCTTTCTCCAGGGACTAGTCTCTCCAGAGAACATGTCCATAGTATGTGAGGTGAAGCCTTGCTCTCGCCATCCTTGCCTCTAAAGAGTGTTCTGACTGTACTTCTTTCAAGATAAATTTGTTTGTCTTTTTGGCAGTCCATGGTACTTTCAATATTCTTCATCAACACTATAATTCAAGCACATTGATTGCCCTTCGGTCTTCCTTATTTAATATCAAACTTTAACATAGATATGAATCAATGGAAAATACCATGGCTTGGGTCGAGTGTGCCACATTCCTCAAAGTAACCTCCTTGCTGTTCAACATTTAAAGAGGTCTTGTTTGGCAGATTTACCTAATGAATCCTTTGGTTTCTTGACTACTGCTCCCAGAAAGTACTGCTGTGCAAAAAGAAAAGAAAAAGAAAAAAAGACAGAGGCAACTATGGGGTTTATTACTCCCTACTTGCTTAAAGATCACAGTCTGACATTTCCTTTTACCTGCTATTGCACTCCAATGGCTCAGTTGTTAAAGTGCTAGGCTGCTAACTGAAAACTTGGTGACTAGGAGTTATCAACCTCTCTAAGATGTGGCAATCTGCTTCCATTAAGGTTTGCAGCTATGAAAACCCTATGAGCCAATTCTACTCTGTTCTAGAGGGAGACTGTGAGGGGGAATCAACTCAATGACCATGGTTAATAGATGAACATATTGTGGCATATACTCTTCTCAGTTTTCTACTTGTTTACAGCAACAACAAAAAACCCCACACAGTATTAGTTACTCCATCACTGCTGTAAGTGGAAGACTATTGGGAAACAATGCTTCATGAATACGTTCATGTCTCTACATTACCAAGGTTTTCTAAGTAAAATTATTGACATACTAGGTTAAGGATAATTAAATAATAAACAGGCCATTAGGTCAGAAATAGTGAATAACTGAAGAGATTCAAATCTTTATCTTCCTCAGAACCATTTGTTTACATTCTAAGGGCAGTAAAATCATAAAGGCTTTCCTCTCCTCTCCCTAGGGAGGATTGTTTACATTGTAGTACAAAGATATCTCCCTGTCTCTCTCCCTCCTTCCTCTGTGACCTACCCTCCTTCTCTTGGATACAGGAGAGTTGGATGGGTCAGCTTTCAAAAGTTTCCATTCTTAAAATATCATGGTCCCTGTTCTGTAGTACACTCTCAGAGGTCATTGGTAGTTCAGTGACTTCTATGCTGGAAACTCAGTAACAACAACAACAAAAACAACAACAACAAAATTCACCATCACCAAGTTGATTCCAATTCATGGTGATCCTCTATAGCAGCAGTTCTCAACCTGTGGGTCACAACCTCTTTGAGGATTGAATGACCCTTTTACAGGGGTCACCCAATTCATAATAGTAGCAAACTTACACCTATGAAGTAGCAATGAAAATAATTTTAGGGTTGTGGGTCACCACAACATGAGAAACTGTATTAAAGGGTTGCGGCATTAGGAAGGTTGAGAACCACTGCTTTATAGGGTTTTAAAGGCTGTGTGTCTTTATGGGAGCAGATAGCTTCATTTTTCTCCCATGGAGCTCTGGTGGGTTTATACAGCCAACCTTGTGGTTAGTAGTCCAATGCTTAGCAGACAGCATGACTAGAACTCTTATGCTGGAAACGTGTGTCCTATATCTGGCCAATGCACCCCTTGTGCAATGACCATCCATCTATCACTGGAGGTTTACATGTTGTTCGATGCTGAAAAAACTTTACCAGAGCTTCCAACATAAGACAGACTATTGAGTAGGGGGAAAAGTCTGCACATCTTCTTTCCAAAACAGTCGTGAAAACCCAATGGATAATAATGTCTGCTCCCCTACAGGAGAAGGGGAGGCGGGAGAAAGGAAGGGTGGGGGGAGGGTAATCAACCCAGGGACAAAGGAACAACAAGTGAACTATAATCAATAGAAGGAAGGTCGTAGGATGCCTAGTGGGGCTTAATCAAGGGCAATGTAGCAGTGAGGAATTATTAAACCCAAATGAAGGCCAGACATGATGGTGGGACAAGAGGAAAGTAAAATGAAATAGAGGAAAGAACAAGGAGGCAAAGGACATTTACAGAGGTAAATACATATGTAATGAGAGGAGAATAGAACTATGTACTCATATCTATATGTTAAAAAAAGGCCTCCGGTCCAAATCATATGAGACCAGAGCATGCACACTGCTATAGATAAGAGCCCACAACACAGGGAATCCATGGTAGATAAATCCCTCAGGGCCAACAATGAGAGTAGAGATACCAGGAGGATTAGGGAATGGTGGGGAAAGAAAGAGGGAATCAACCACAAGGATCAACTAGATCCCCCTCCCAGGGGGATGAATAATGGAAAAGTGGGTGAGGGGCAATGGAGGACGATGTAAGATATGGAAATAATAATCTCTAACTTATCAAGGATTTGTGAATGAGAGTGGGCAGGGGAGGGAGGGGAAGAAATGGGGAGCTGATATCAGGGGCTCAAGTGGGAAGAGAATGCTTTGAAAATGATGATGGCCACACATGTGCAAATGTGTTTGACACACTGGATGAATGTAAGGATTGTGATAAGAGATGTAAGAGCCCCCAGTAAAATATTAAAAAGAATAATGTCTGATCCCAATCAATCAGAGGAATGGTATAGGCCCAGACAGCATTTCATTCTGTTGTTTATGGTGATGCCATGAATGAGGAGCTCAGTGAACAGCAACTAACAACAATGAGTGTGAGTCCACATCTGCCTTATGGGCATAGGCACTACTATATCCTGGGTCGGAAGCTTGTTTTCTATGGAGACCTCTCATTTTCTGACAGGATATGCAGAGAAATAAGGATATGCAAACTTGACGAAAACCATTTAAAATATGAGGACATTCCCTTCCACAAATCAAGGTTGGGATTTTTGACACTGATATTTGATCAATGTGTAAAGAGATCAGGCTGTTCCTGGTTTCTCAACCCAGGGAAAATCCTCTATTCAATTGTTTTCATTAGTGTGCTCATCCAACATTATAGTAGCAGTAAACACTTACCAAACATTAAAACATGGGGGCATCTTTGATTTCAATTATCAGAAAAATGGGTTGATTTAATCTCAGTGATGGCTCGAATCCAGAAAAAATATATATCTTCTTTTCTAAGCATTTATGGATAAATGCTAGTCATAAGGAAAGAGAGTATACTAGAAGAGTAAAAGATATGTCCCTGACTTCTCAGATCCCTTGACACTTTCTGTGGGTCAAGAATTATGCTAGCGCCTGGGGAACAGTGATCCACCCATAATCACCTGAAACCAACATTCGGGTCACTTTGCTCCTAAAGACAGAATAGAGACTTGAAGAAAATATATAATTATCTACTCACAAAATGATCCGCTGCCAAAATCGTTAGCATCAATAAATAGATAATTGCACTGACAAATGATGAAACAAAAATTGCATGCTAGTTCTGAGAAGGATTTTAGGTAGTCTTTTATTTAAAAGAACACAAACATGAAAGTGTTGTAGAATAGGAATTGGGCATTCTACTCCCTAGAGCCCTTTAATCTTTGGAACTTTAGATCCAAAATTCTGTTGTTGCTTTTCTCTTTTTAACCACTCCTATTTGTCAATTTAGTGAATTTTTTTCTAAGTTGCCTTTATTTCAGACCACCAATGATCCTACAAAATTGTTTAAAACTGAGGCTATCCCTTTTAAATTGATCAGGATTCTGGATGCTGGTGGAGCCTACTGCTAAAGTCACTTCTAAAGTTTACCAGATCCACAAGGACAGAGCATGGAAAAGGTCACATTTATAGTTGAGAGATTTTAAAACTCTTCTATTGCCTATTTTTTCCCCATGGAAAGTCCCATTAAACAATCAAAAATATTCATTTCCTTTTAATATGCATTTGAACACTGAAAACAAATATATTCCCATGGGAAAAAAGATAACGGCAGTCCTAGACTGCTTCACAATTGTGTCCAAAATTCACAACCAACCACAGCTAATTTCAGTATTAGCTAAGGTGGAAACAGAAATAAAATATAAAAATTTCCCATTCAGTGTTCAACAGTGTTCAACATGTGATACTGGTGTTGCTGCATGAAGGAAATATAAAACTTAGAGGTTCCAACTCACTCAGAGGTGCTTTGAAAGAAAGACTTCGTGATCTATTTCTGGAAGACCATTGTCACCCAAAGCCCTATAGAGCGCAGTTCTACTCACACACATGTGCAGGCTCCATGACCTGATGGAGACCCCCACCCTTACAGTGGCATCCTGGTGGCCTGGGTCATTTTAGTTCTCTTCACATCCCCATGTCTCAAGCACAAGCTGCAGCTTTTTATCACAGTTTTAAGCTAATTATAGCTTAAGGCCTTCACAATGTACAATGAACCTCTTGGAAGTAGGCACCCACCACATCTTATATATCATGATCTCTTTAGTGCATTACATAGTGACTTGGACATGGTAAGTGATAAATACATACTTTAAAGTTGGATACAAATGACCAAAATATGTATGTTCAATACTCAGGCCCAGAAATAGATCAGCACTTTCCCCAAACTATATCATGTATTACTTATAACAACTCTATGAATTAAGTCTTTAACAGCTCTATTTTACAGATGAGGAAACGGGGGACAGAGAGGTAAGCACACTTACCTCAGCTAGTTAGGAGCACAGCTGGAGTTTGACTCCAAAGATTAGTTGACCTCCAATTGCATGCAAAGTTAAATTATATTGTCAGTCAAAATGCACATGGATTTAGCCAAAGTTTTCAGTATCAATACTAGTATTAAAGAAATAACACATGAAATTTAAAAGGTAACATTTGATTGTATGGCATAAAAAATAGCATTTTTATCATATTTAAATTCAGTGATTATCATTCAGCCTAATACTACACATTACAATATTTTTATGTAAACGTTTCAAAGTGGTGTTCAATGACTTGTGCTGTAACTCATGGAGTTGTCATGAATAAGAATCAGCTTGATGACAACAAACAGAATTATGTACATCTCAGAGAAAACTTGACTCAAGGATGTTCAATCTCTGGGTGTTTTTGCCATGTAGCTAGAGTAAAAGAGCACAGGTGTAGGAAGTCTGCTTCCAAAGGAAAGATTAATTCTTGTCAGCCAAAGAGGAACCATAGGCTGGACCTCTTCAATTCCTGTTATTTTCCTTTCCCACTATATTTTAATACTTACACAAAAAGAAAAAAGCAATACTGTCAATACAATTATTTTTTGTTTTGAATGCACAGTTCTTTCTCTCTCTATTTCTGTTCATTGGAACTAAGGGCTTGTCCTTAGAACATGGCTACTTCACAGGGTTCAGAACTATGTTTTCAACTGTCTAGTGGCCTTTAAACGTGATTTTTTTAGTTAGATAAAAAGCCTTAAATAGCAGAGAAAAACACTCTAAAGAAAATCTTATTTCAAGAATTAATGTACCATCCCAAAGAAGCAAAAAATGTGTATTGCATTACATATTTTGAATGGAGTCTTAAAAGTTGACTATGTGCCCCATCATAAAGGTATTGCATGCTAAACATCCAAGATATAGGCCCTCACTAATATATGTATCTGAAAGATATATATTTGTGAGTCAGTAAACAAAGAACATCCACTGGGGCATAGTAAATAAGGGCAGCATGTTAGAGTCCAAGCATACTCATCATTGGTAACAATATTTAAAATAAAATTGGTGTTAGTCTTTTAGGAAATATGAAAGCTATAGCTCAGTCTATCAAAGAATAACATAGCTAAATAAAATCGCTTACTCCCTCCCACTTCCCTCTTATCCTCCTCCCTTTTCTTCCATAGGCAATTGGTTATCACCATGTGCTCAATCAAACAGCATGAGCTTTGGTGAGAAGGGCACCATAATGGCAAGCACAAAGCCACGCATGGACAAGTGCCATATTACAGGTGAGTGCAGAGGGATATGGAGACAAACAATTTAAAATAAACCAAATTAATTCAGGAGGTTGATGTTTTAGTGGTAGACGTCTTGCCTTTCAAGCAGGAGAGCCAAGTTTGATTCCAAAAGAATTTATCTTTAGTCATCCACTGGTAGCAAAAACATATTCAACATACCTTATTGGGATTAGCCTATGAATGTATGAACTGAAATTTTAATGGCAATATTTTTTTAACTTATCCTAGATAAACAAGAGTCATGAAATGAACAGATATATATACACACCACTGGTCACAGCTGCATTCACAAGAGCCAAAAGGTGGAAACAACTTACGTGTTCCTCAACAAATGAAAAGATATGAGACATGCACCCAATGGAGGATTTTTCAATGTTAAAGACTCATGGTGAATCTGGGACACACCACAAAACATGGATAAACCTAGAGGACACTATGCTCAGTGAAATTAGTGTTTTTTTAAAAAGACAAATATTGTACTACAGCACTATACTAAGATATCAAGAAAACGCTTATTTACAGAAAGAAACATTCAGTGAAATCTGCCCAGGAAAGAAGGGTAAGGGAGGGTAAAAATTAAGTAAAGTGTAGACACATGTTAACTTGGGTGAAGGAAAAAGACCATACATAAGAAAAGGAGGCCCCCACCAAGTGATCAAGACAAAGGAAGAAACCAGAAGAAGCATAAGGCAACCAAGCTAAATACTGTCACATACTCAGTCCTGCCATAACAGTAATAATGACAACCTACCAGTTGATAAGTAGATATATACGCAAACTGAACAGAAATGAGAAGGCAAATAGACTCTGCCCACAAATATATATATATATATATGTAAATATATACACACAAATATTCTGTCATATATATACAATACATATGTATTGTATGACAGAATATTTGTGTGTATATATTTACATATGCAGCAAATTTATCCTTGAAAATAGAAGAGCATACAGGGACAAAGTTAAAAAAGCTTTCTATCAATATTCAAACAGTGAGAGAATAAGTTGCTGGATCTGGGGCTTTGGGGCCATAGTCTTGAGGGACATCAAGTTCAACTGGTGCAACATAGTCTACAAAGGATAATTCTGGCTGTACTTCTTGCAAGACAGATTTGTTTGTTCTTTTGGCAGTTGATGGGACTTTTAATATTTTCGCCAGCACCACAATTCAAATGCATCAATTCTTCTCTAGTCTTCCTTATTCATTGCCCAGCTTTCACATGCTTATGAGAATATTGAAAATGCCATGGTTGGAGTCAGGCTCACTTGTTCTTCAATGTGACACCCTTGATTTTCAACATCCTAAAGAAGTCTTATGAGGCAGATCTGCCCATTTTAATACATTGTTTTTGATTTCTTGATTGCTACTTTCATGATCATTGTCTGTGGAGCCAGGCAAAATGAAATCTTAACTACTTTGATCTTTTCTCAGTTTATCATGATGCTACCCGTTGATCCTCTTGTAAGGATTTTGGTTGAAAATTATATTGGACCCTGAAGTCCTTGATCTTTATCAGCAAGTATTTCAAGTCCTTCTCAATTTCAGGAGGCAAATTGTCATGTGCATATCACAGGTCATTAGTAAGTCTTCCTCTAAATCCTGTTGCTTCTTGCCCATTTCTTCATATTATTCAGCTTCTCAGATTATTTGCTCAATATATAGATTGAATAAGTATTGTATACTTCCTGATTTTAAACCATGCAGTATTCTCTTTGGCTGTTCTTAGACTGCCTCTTGATCAATGTATAGATTCTACATGAACATAATGAAGTGTTCTTGAATTCCCATTACATCTCAATGTTAAGATCCACACAGTCAAATACCAATATATTTGCATAGTCAGTAGAACACTAAACATTTTTCTGGTATTCTCTGCTTTCAGCCAAGATCCATCTGACACCAGCAATAATAACTTCTTCTGAATCCAGCTTAAATTTCTGGCAGCTCTTTGTTGATATATTGCTGTTATCATTGTGAAATTATCTTCAGCAAAATTTTACATGCACATGATACAAATTCTATTATTCCATGATTTTGAATGGACACAAATAAGGAGATACTTATATGTATATAGATAGTTTATTTAAACATACACAGCTGTCAATAAAAATAGCTAATATTAGGTAAGTTTATACCAACAATTTTGAATTGCAATATTGAAAAAAGTCTATGGGCAAAATGTCTTGGCATAGTCAATAAAACACAAGGTATTTATTCAAGTTTTATCGACTATGCTAATGTATTTGATTGTGTGGATAACAAACTATGGATAACCTTGAAAAGAATGGGAATTCCAAAACACTTCATTGTGATCCAGCAGAACTTGTACATGGATGAAGAGGCAGTTGTGCAAACAGAAAAAGGGAATACCTCATGGTTTAAAATCAGGAAGGGTGTAAGTTAGGGTTGTATCCTCTCACCACACTTACTCAATATACATGCTGAACAAATAATCAGAGACACTGCCTTATCTGAAGAAGAATGTGGCATCAACGTTGGAGGAAGGCCCATTAATTATTTGAATATGCAAATGACCTTGCTTGCTGAAAGTGAGGAGGGCTTGAAGCACTTCGTAATGAAGATCAAAGATGGCAGTCTTCAGTATGGATTTGAACTTAATGTAAAGAAGACCAAAATCCTTAAAACTGGAATAATGGGTGATATCATGATAAATGGGTAAAAGGTTAAACTTGTCAAGGATTTTGTCTTTATTGGATCCACAATCAATGCTCACGGAGACAGCAATCAAGAGATCAAAAGACAAGTTTCCCTGGGCACATCTATTGCCCAAGACTGCTTCAGAGTGTTGGAAAGCAAGGATGTTACCTTGAGGACTGAAGTGTGTATGATCCAGGCCATTGTATTTTTAATTGCCTCATAATCATGTAAAGGTTAGATATTAAATAAGGAAGACCAAAGATGAACAGAGATGCTGGAGAAGAATATTGAAAATACACTACACTGCTACAAGGACAAACAAATCTGCTCTTTAGATGCAAGGATCGTGAAACTTTGTCTTACATATTTAGGGCTTGTTGTCAGGAGAGACCAGTAGCTGGTTAGGGACATCATGCTAAGTAAGAAGAGCAACAGTGAAAAAGAGGAAGTTCCTCAAGGAGATAGATTGACACAGTGACTGCAACCATGATCAAGCATAGGAACAATTGTGAGAATGGCGCAAGACTGGACAGTTTCATTCTACGGTGCATTGGGCTGCTATTGGTTGAAACTGACTCAATAGCACCTAACAACAACAACAACTTGTCTGGAATGTTTTCATTTGTGTATATAGGACATGTTTTCCTTTCCTTTTAGTTGATTAAAGTTGCATGTGTTAAATGTGTGGGAAAAAAAACAAAAGACAAATGTTCTACATCTTATTCTGATGAGGAGACTTGGGTCTTATGAGCTTCTGGGATGCCATCTTAAATGTAACTATTGGTATCTCCTCATATGGAGCAAATTAGAATAGGGAAAATGAAAAGTTCATGGAAAGAATTAATTTAAAGAACTAGTGGCCAGTGAAGGTCTCCACGACTCTGGGACAAGAAGATCAAGATGGTACTGGACTATTACTATTGGCTACTCTGAAAGGATTACAATAGGAGTTCCTGGATAGAATGGAGAAAAATGTTGAACAAAATGTGAAGGATAAATACAAATAGTTAACACAGGAAGTGGGGTCAGTGCTGTGAACAGGAAGTGGGGTCAGTGCTGTGATATTGTAGAAATGGCAATCAATGCCATGGGTCAAAATGATGCACGAATATTTGAGTGGAAAATCAATTTGTTCTATAAACTTTCACCCAAATCACAATAAAAATTTAACAAAAAGATTTAAAACATTTAAAAAAACCCAAAATATTAATACTGATGAGTGTTTTTTTTCTCTTAATTTTCTATTTCCCAGATTGTTTATAATAAGCATATTATATCAATAATTAAAACCCTGGATGAGCATAGGATAGGGAGGTACTCATAACGTTCTCTTCGAAGATATCAAACACGATCTCTCTAGGTCTCAGCCTCTCCTTCTGGGAAATGTAGTACCCATGAATAGCAAGTTCACTGGGCTGCTGTCAGGAGAAATAGAGGTGAACACAGTGCTGCTCCAAAGCAGGATTTTGTTTACTGGACAAGAAAGAGAACTCATCTGTGCATAGTTGTGTGACGTGCGTGATTACACTGCAGCCTCGCTCCCTGATGATTCACAGTCATTTTGAACAAATGCACATGGTTTAAAATTGAATCATTAGTTGTAATGAATATATCTAGTTCTTCTTCACAATCCAAAATTAAGACTCAGTTAGTGATAGTGATTACCAACAACGTCTATAGAGTCTTAGAGAAAGACAACTAACTATTAGCACAATCCAACAGGAAAATGAGTGAACGTCGTTAAGACAGTGGATCTATTTCTCAGGCATCAGATGTTGCTACAACTACCCCTCACTTATCAACTATCATTTGAACATTTCATATTTACGACAATAGAAAATAAAACTACTATATGACTATTTTTCACATTAAAGATGTACATTCAACAGTGCCAAATGTCAAAGTGCAAGGCAAGAGTAACATTGGCTGTGATAATTAAGATGATATGTCAATTTGGCTAACACATGAATCTAAGTAGCTTGGTAGTTATGTAGAGATGTAATGATATAATTTGGGAATCGTGTAACAATGTATTTAGTCCATTATATAACTATTTATTCTTTTTAAATTTTGTGATCTGATGTTTTCATCTTCCATTTTTGCATACCATCAGATTTTACATAATGACATGGCACTTGAAACATAGCCATATCAATAAGGGAAGAATGGGGGGGGGGCGGGGGGGTGTAGTATAGTCTCTTGGGATTACAAACAGTATTTTACAAGTAACAATAATAATTTAAGTCAAAATTAAGCCATAAAAGGTTAAAATATTATAATAAGGAACCAATAGTAAGTATAAAAAACAAATACCCAGGAAAGCAATAAGAATCAGGAACTGAAAATTGTGCAAAACCCAGGCAAACCTCTTTGTACACCTCTGTCTCCGCTCACTTAGATAAGCTTTGTTTTATTCTCCAATTTTATTTTTTTTAGTTTTTATGTGTGTATGTATGTATGTATGTATTTAAAGATCATTTTATTTGGGCCTTTTACAGCTCTTATAACAATCCATACATCAATTGAATCAAGCATATTTGTACATATAGTGCCATCATTATTTTCTAGACCTTTACTTTCTATTGAGCTCTTGGTATCAGCTTCTCTTTTTTCCCTCCCTCCTGCCCCCCACCCTCATGAACCCTTCATAAATTATAAATGATTCATTTCATATCTTACACCAACCACAGTCTCCCTTCCCCCACAGTTTCCGCTGTTTGTCCCCCTAAAGGGGAGGGGGTGGTGATGTGTTGATCATTGCATTTGGTTCCCCTTTCCTCCCCTCCTCTTCTCACTTTCTTTCTACCTTGTGGTATCACTGTTCCCATTCCTGTTCCTGCATTCTGTGTGCTGTGAGCTCTTATCTCTTATCTGTACCTGTGCAGATGCTCTGGTCTAACCTGCAGTAAAAGGCAGGACTGGGGTCAAGATAGTGGGGGATGAGGAAGCAACTAGGAACCAGAGGAATATTGTGTGTTTCATCTGTGCTTTACTGCACACTGATTGACTCATCCCTTCCTTGTGACCCTTCTGTGAGGGATGTCTCATTGTCTACAGATGGATTTGGGGTCTCTGCTCCGACTCCCCTCATTCTCAACAATGTTTGTTTGTTTGGGGTCTTCTGATGCCTGTTACCTGGTCCCAACAACACCTCATGATCACACAGGCTGGTGGGCTTCTTCCATGTGGGCTGTTGCTTCTCCAACATTTTTAAAGCATACTCTTAGGTGCCGTTAAGTCACCTCTGACCTCTAGGGACCTTATATACAAGAGAACAAAATTTGTGCTATCTTCACAACTGTTATTGTGCTTGAACCCGTGGTTGCAGCTATTGTGTCAACCCATTCCATCGATGGTGTTTCTCTTGTTTATTGACCTTCGATTTTACCAAACATGATGTTCTTTTCCAGGGGCTAATCTCTTCTGATAGTATGTCCAAAGTATGAGTTGAAGTCTTGACGTTCTTCCTTCTAAAGGCATTCTAGTTGTATGTTTACCAGCATAGCTTTGTTTGGTCTTCTGGCAGTCCATGGCATGTTCAATATTCTTCACCAACATTGTAATTCAAATGCAACAATTCTTGTTGGGTCTTTTATTCATTATGAAGATTTCACATACATATTAGCTGTTTGAAAATATCATGGCTTGGGTCAGGTGGTAGAAGCATCTCAGCGCTGGTGTGAATATGCACGTGGCTCCTCCAGCTCCAAGGGTCTGGCACTATTAGTGTGACTCCATGTGGCTTGTTAACAGGAATGTCTTGCAGGTAGAGTGTGTGTGTTCCGCCTCCCGCGAGCTATTTATCTCCTTTGTGCCTGAAAATGAGATTATTATGCTGTGAGCTGATTGACAGTCTAAACTCCACCCCTTCACTCTTAAGTCTCAAGCTGACACCAGATTGTGACTACCACAGTGAGCCTTCCTCCAATTCAGATACCACATCCTTCTTCATATAAGCAACTTCTCAGATGATTTTTCTCAATGTGCAGGTGTAATAAGTATAGTGAAAGAATATGAGCCTGATGTATACCTTTCCTTTAAATCATTCTGTATTGGTGGCTTCTATTCAATGATTGCCTTGTATGCTCAATTTACAGGTTCCATTGTGAGCACAATTAGGTGTTCTGGAATTCCCATTCTTCATAGGTTATTGTGATTCAAATAGTTGGATACCTTTGCACAGTCAATAAAACACAAATAAACACCTTTATGATAAGGCTCTATGTTTTCAAGACCCATCTGACATAAACAATGACGTCTATTGTTCCATATCCCCTTCTGAATCTGGTTTGCATTTTTAGCAATTCTTTATCAATGTACGGTTGAAACCATTTGTGAATTATCTTCAGAAACGCTTACTTGCATGTGTTATTAATGATCCTGCTAGATAATTTCTGAATTTTGTCAGCTCATCTTTCTTTGGAATTGGCACAATCTTTTACAGTTGGTTGCCCATGTAGTTGTCACCCAAATTTCATGGCATAGATAAGTGAGTTGGCTCATGCTGCATCAGTTTTCGGAAACATTTGTATTGATATTTCAACATCCCTAGAGTCTTTCACCAATACGTTCAGTGCATATTGGACTATGCTACCTCTTTAAGTAGTTCAATGTCAACAATTCTTTTAGGTACAGTGACGCTGTATATTCCTTCAATCTTCTTTTAATGGTTCCTACATCATTCAATATTTTTCCCCATAGGAGCCTTTAATATTGCACCTTAAGGTTTGACAATTTTATTTCAATTATTTTAGCTTGAGATATGTTGACTATCTTCTTCACTTTGGGTTTTCTATCTCCAGGACACTGTCCACTTCATTATAAAGAAAGAGTTACAAGTATCAAATAATAACCATACTAACAGTGCTATTGCCGTATAATTTATGAGACAAAACTATGTGTATGTGTATGTGTGTGTATGGGCATGTAAACATGTAAGGGTGTAGGACTGGACAAAACCCAACTAAGTTCTACAACACACCTGTCAAAGCAGCATTGTGGCAGAAAGTTCCCCTCTGTGAATACCACAATCTTAAATCCAGTGGTCAATGACATCCACATGAACCTATTATATACCAATATCAAAACTCCTGAAGTATTGCTTAAGTTCAGAGCATTATAAAGGCAACAGAGGGTATGTTAAAATGAACTGAAATTATACTATAATATGAGAGTATTGTTGTACGCCATAGGGTTTAGTCTAACTATTAGCAACCCTATAGAACAGAGTAGATTTCTTTCAGGTAGGAATAATTTTAGGTAGGAATAAAAATTGATTCGAGGAATTTTTGACAGTAATCCAACACCGGCCCTCATTGGTAGGAATCCAAAATAGATGTGCAATCTAAAAGCCTATGTTTAAGGTACAAATGTAGCCACAAGATAAATGTCCCCACTACCAACTTCCATTTCGAAAGAACTCAATACTGAGTTCTCTGTTGTGATTAACCCTTTATTTCTGGATTCTTTTTGTTTATAAGATATTGTAGCTTTGGGTTTTGTTTGTTTTTTAACTAATGGAACACATGCTGAATAGTTGAATGCTTATAAATATTTCAGTAATGATGGATTTTGATAAATATTATGGAAGGACCCTATTTCCCAATGAACTCTAGGATAGGAATAATGAAGTCGGAAAAAACCTTTGCTTGTATATTACCTATTCTTGAACACGACACCTTCCTAATAACACACAAGAAGTCATAAATATTGTTACAACCCTATCTCATTACTCAGAAGCCTAAAGAGACAAAAGTGTTACCCGATCACCCCTCCAGGATGTACTGCCTCGCATGATCACCTCTCAGCTCTGTGATCAGTCACAGATTAATCTCCTTTTGTTTTATACAGCAATGAAGGTTCCCATCCCATTACCAGCATGTACTAATTTGGTGAAAATCCTCCCAAGAAACCCTAGAGGTGGAAAATGTAAGCGGTACTTATATGTATCACAGTGTGAAAACATTCAATTCTACAACCACCTTTGTGTCAAGACAACACAATTTACTCTACAGTTTGCTTCAATATAATACAATACAGCTTTGATATTAATGTCCAGTTGTGTCTAATAAATATGCACAGATCCTTAGTCAGTGAAGTGAGAAAAGTCTGCCCTATTGCCATTTAGATGACTGTCACCATGGTTTCTTTAATCCTCTCCTGGCCACCTTTTGCTAGTCTTGTTCTCTGCAACATACTGAAGTACTTCCCTGCTGTGTTTGTCCCTGTGCTGAGACTCTGAACTTTAAGCTAAGTTGAGAAGGCCATAGTGAGAATCTTCATCAAAAGTGAGGCTGGGGGTAATGGGCTCTGCTTTAACAAACTCAGCAAACCACAAGTTGCTAAATCTTTATTTTCCCAGAATGTCTTTTCTCCCCCATGCTATCTGGATAACATGATAGCTTTTTGTCTATCTTCACTGAGAATAGGTTGCAATTTCAACATGGTTGCTTCAGTCATGTTTTGAAGTTGTGGTACCTGTAGAGATATTTTACTACACTCTTTTTAGTGGGAGAGAAATCTGGGCCACTTGACACGCTGTGCTGCTAACCTAAAGGTTGGCAGTTTCAGTCACTCAAAAGTGCCTCAGAAGAAGAGCCTAGATATATATCTCTGAAAAATTAGCCATAGAAAACTCTATAGAGATTGTTCTGCTGACATATATGGGGTCTCCATGAATCAGAGTTGATTTGATGATTTCTGGTTTTACATCATTTGACATGCCTGCCCTGTGGTCCCACGTGACTGAGGGAACTTCCTCACGCCTGCCACAGTGCTTCACACGGGCTAAGGAAGCTTGGCCAACACTCGCCAACATTCCATGCTGCTGTGGGAAACTCTGCCCAACCTCCGCAGAAATCTACCTGACAAGGGCAATTCCACCCTAGGTACCCTTCACAATAGCCAAGCACAAATTGAAATATCGAGAGATATACCTGACTAAAAAAACAAAAGATTTATATGAGGAAAACTATAGAACACTATTATATAAATTTAAAGCAATCCCAATACAATTGCTCTCAACTTTCTTCAAAGAAATGGAAAACTGATTACCAACTACATATGGACAGGGAAGAAGCTCCTAATTAGCAGAGAACTCCTCAAGAAGAAGGACACAGTGGGAGGGCTTGCTTTACTTTAACATATATTATAAAGCCACAGTGGTCAAAACCACATGGTATTGGTATAATGACAGATATGCAGACCAATGGAAAAGAACTGAAAACCCAGAAATAAAATCATCAGCATACAGACAGCTGATCTCTGATAAGGGCCAAAAAAATATAAAATGAAAAGCAGATGCCCTCTTCAACAGGTGGTGCTGGAAAAAATGGATATTTACCTGCAGAAAAATGAAGCAAGACCTTATCTCACTTCATGCACAAGAATAAACTCAAGGTGGATCACATACCTTGAGATAAAACCCCAAACTATTAAGGTCATCAATGAGGGAATTGGGACAAATCTGAGAACTTTGGTGCAGGGAATACGCAGGCTATCAGAAACAGGGAAGGACACAAATACAGAGGCATCAAAAATTGACAAGTTGGATATACTGAAGATAAAACACCTGTATAAATCGAAAGAATTCACCAAGAGAGTAATAAAAGAGCCCACGGACTAGGAAAACATCTTTATCAATGACACATCAGACAAAGCCCTTATTACTAAAATCTACAATACTCTGCTAGCTTCCAAAAAGAAAAAAACAAACTAGTTGCCCACTGAGAAGGTGGGCAAAGGCACTGAACAGAAGTTTCACAAGGGCAGAAGTCTAAATCGCCAATAAACATATGAGAAAATGTAATCAATCATTATCCATAAGAGAAATGCAAATTAAAACAACAATGAGATACCACCTAACACCCTCAAAGATAGGCCAGCTAAAAAAATCAGAAAGAAACAAGTGTTGGAAGGACTATGGTGAGATAGGAACTCTCATCCACTACTGGTGGACATGTAGGTATCTACAGCCACTATGGAAATTGATTTGGCAATATCTAAAACAAATGGAAATTGAGCTATCATACAACCCAGCAATCTCCCTACTGGGCATATACCCAGAAGAGGCAAGAAACAAACCAGAGCTAGACATCTGTGCTCCAATGTTCATGGTGGCACAGTTCACAACTGCAAGGAGTTAGAAACAATCCAAATTTCCATCAACAGATAAATGGATTAAAAAACTGTGGTACATACATACAATGGAGTAGTACAGATTGCTAAAAATCAGTGATGAACGCATGAAGTGCATCATTGCCTGGGAAGAACTGGAGAAAATTCTGCTAAGCAAAGTAAGCCAAGCACAAAAGGACAAGTACAGCATCAATCCGCTGAGGTAAACTTAAAAAAAATGCTGAAGGAGCATGGGGAAAAAGCTACTATACATGAATATTCCTGGGGTGAGGTCCAGGTAGTTGGCAGGGGCCAGACCAAATCCAGTGATCCATATGGTAGACAACTAAAAAGGAGGGGCGAAACGAAAAAGGAATGGGTAGCGAGGGAACAGGGCACTAACACACCCAAGGGGAGGGTATTGTTTAATCTCCACAGGGAAAGAGGGACCAGGCTTCAACCCAATACTCCAAGGTGTGAATGCAACATACTGGCATGAAGCAAGGAACCACTAGAGAGGTCTGAAGGCCAGCCCCAATCCCAACTATGTGGACAGGTGCCGCTCGCCACAGAAAAATTTACTTCAGACGACAGCACTGAAACTACAGATCTGGGAGAGAGATCAGAGTGCACAGGAGCAAATGAAAGGGGAGGAAGAGAGAGTGGAGCACATCTGACCCACCAAACCTTGAGGGCCCTATCCCTGCTCAAAGCAGCCAATGGACAGAGAGGATCATATGGCCGGCCCCATTATGAGACATGACATCCCTCACTGACCCATATCCCTGCAGGAGAAAACACTGGAGACACAGTGTGGGAATTTTCCCAATCTCACCCCATCACACCGAGGCAAAACACTAAGGTGGTGCAACAGAATGGCAAAGGGTGCAGAGCAAGGACATCCAGAGGGAGTACCAAAAATAGACTTTGGGGCCAGGGTGTGGCACCCCATCAGATTCAACCGGAAAACACTGCTAAAGGTCAACACACAGATCTTGAACTATTTACAGGCTTTTCTCTTTTTTGGTCATTTTTTGTTGTTGTTGTTTTGTTTTGTTTTGTTGCTTTATTTTGCCCTGTCTTATTTTTGTGCATATTATCTCTGCAGGTCTATATAGATAAAATAGGTGGGATAAACCATCTGGAGGAGAAAACAACAGGACCAACAGTTCTGGGGGGTACATCGGAGAGAAGGAGGAGGCGGAAAGGAAGTTGTGTTAACAAACCCAGGGACAAGGGAACAACAAGTGATCCAAAATCCATGGCAAGGGCTTGATGGGGCAATATAACCGAGCGGAATTATTGAAACCCAAATGAAGGTTGAGCATTATAGTGGGACAGAAGGAACGTAAAAGGAAATAAAGGAAAGAACTAGGAGGCAAAGGGCATTTATAGATGCCTAAATATAGGCATGTACATATGTAAATATATTTATATATGATGATGGGGAAACAGAGCTATATGAATATATTTAGAGGTTTAGTATTAAGGTAGCAGATAGACATCTGGCCTCCACTCAAGTACTCCCTCAATGCAAGAACACTTTGTTTTATTAAACTGGCATTCCATGATGCCTACCTTCCTGACATGATCGTTGAAGACAAAATGGGTGCATAAGCAAATGTGGTGAAGAAAGCTGATGGTGCCCAGCTATCAAAAGATATAGCATCTGGGGTCTTAAAGGCTTGAAGATAAACAAGCGGCCATCTAGCTGAGAAGCAACAAAGCCCACATGGAGGAAGCACCCCAGATGTGTCAATGGGCTCAGGTATCAGGCATCAAAGAACAAAAAATCAAATCATTGTGAATGAGGGGGAGGGTGGAGGGAGGACCCAAAGCCCATCTGTAGGCCACTTGACATCCCCTTATAGAAGGTGGCGGGGAGGAGACAAACCAGTCAGGGTGCAGTGTAGCAAAGATGATACATACAATTTTCCTCTAGTTCTTTAATGCTTCCTGCCCCCCATTATCATGATTCCAATTCTACTTTGCAAATCCAGAGAGCTCAGAGGATGTATACTGGTACAAATAGGAACTGGAATCACAGGGAATCCAGGACAGATGAACCCCTCAGGACCAGTGATGAGAGTGGCCATACTGGGAGGGTGGAGGGAAAGTGGGGTAGAAAGGGGGAACATAACACAAGGATCTACATATAACCCCCTCCCTGGGGGACAGGCAACAGAATAGTGGGTGAAGGGAGACATCGGATAGTGTAAGACATGGCAAAATAATAATAATTTATAAATTATCAAGGTTTTGTGAGGGGGCAGGGAGGGAGGGGAAAAGATAAGGAGCTGATCTCAAGGGCTCAAGTAGAAAGAAAATGTTTAGAGAATGATGAGGGCAACAAATGCACAAATATGCTTGACAACAATGGACGGATATATGGATTGTGATAAGAATTGTATGAACCCCCCAATAAAATGATTTTTTTAAAAAAAAGAGGGATTACTTGAATTTTAGGATTGGATAGAAAGAAACCTGTCCCATTGTCATACTTCTAGAAAAAGCTGGGTTTACTTGTAAGGAAATGATACTTAGTTTGAAAGATACTGTTTAACTAAAAATGTGTTTAAAAGCTGAGTATTGGCCTTTTTGAAAGCAAACTTTCAAGGTAATAAGTGTTTAGTGTTACCTGTTCAGTGAGGTGCACACTTATTGTGCAGGGAACATGGTGGGCATCCAAGAGAGGCTCTAAAGTAGAGAGGTAACAGTCACTTTTTCTTCCTAAATATCATTTGTCATCTCTTCTTTCAGAGTATGAACGTCTATGAAATGTGAATAAATCTAGCTTCAAATTTGATGCTAAATACAACTCAAACAACTAACCCCTGTGGCACAGGATGCTTTACACATTTCATCTTGGTGGTTTTATTAATGCTACTTTTTGGCCATAAATGCAAGTCCATTTGAGGTCTATGCGGTCTAATTGCTCCAGGGAATGTGACTTAAATAATCTCTTCTACTTCTTCACCTGCTCTGAACCTACAAGGTAGCTACATCTTGAACTAAAGACTTCTCCCTGAGATAGGATGGCTGATGCCTATAAAATTCATATTGATCCGGTCATGTGGGGGTCATGTAGGTTGTGATCACAAGAAAATATGGAGAGCGAAGGAAAGAAAACCAAGAGGCAAAGGAGTTAAAAGCAAGAAAATTAACTAGAGTTTGTATCAATCAAACTATTACAGGATATCCTAGTCATTTCCTAGTTCCAGAGCAGTACAGTGGCCATTAAACAAATGCTTGTTGAATGAATGGATGAATATACTTCCCAATCAATAATTATAGAAGTCAATTTAATTTTGTTTAACAGTAAATGTAGAAAAATAATGGAAAGAAGATGAGCTCTGACATGATGATTGAGATATATATTTGAAATTCCTAAAAGAGACAAGTTTTTAATGATTAAATATAATTCATTATTCCAACAAGATGATGAAATAAGAGAATTTTTCAAGTATTATTTCAGTACTCTTCCAGTATGTTTACCTTTAAGGGTTGCTAATTTGAATGCTAATTTAGAGAAAAATGTAAATCACAACATCCTTTCTTTCCCACAACAGCAAGGGCTCATTGCAGTCTTCCCCAGGTGCCTTTGGCTTCTCCTTGAAGGAACAGTTTCCACAAAGTATGTTCATTTCTCCAGGTTACTGGGCAGACTTCCAAGCCTTATCCTCACTTTTCCTCTCCTTCTTACTCCCAAAATTCAAGTTATTCCAGAGAAAGTCACTTATGACATGGGTAAATTTCAGGATAAATGAAGCCTTCCAGGACCAATGGAAAACCCAGCCATCCTCTCTTAGAGCCCAGCTCAAATGCAGCTATAGTTGGAGATTAACTGATGCTGAGAAAGGAGGGTGAACGAGATAAGAGCAAATCTATAGTGAACCTTTAAACTCAGCATCCCCAGTAAATAACCCTCACTTCTTCCACCAACACACAGCGACATTCAGGCATTTGGACAACCTTGGAGATTTTTCCAAGGTGTCTAGCTGAGAGCCTTACCCATGGTTATGTAAAAAGATGGCAGAGGCTCCATTTCACTCAAGTGTAATGGCCAGCTGTTCTCACAGAATATAGTACTCTGCTCACACATTCTACTTTTCCTTATTCCTCCTGTCATACCCTTAAAGACTTGTTGTATATTTCATATGGTGAATGGTGGCGTGATTAACTTGTCTGATAAGTTGAATTACCTTCATTAAAATATATATATGTTTTCCTCATCATTTTGATGTAAATTAGGGACCTTGATATCATAGTGGGTTAAATGTTGGGCTGCGAATAATCTTAAAATGTTTGTTTTGACAATGAATGAGAGAACATTCCTTTTCAATTTGCTATTACTGGCATGGTAGACTATATGACAGTCCAACTCAACATGGCTAACACAAGTCCATTCTGGCCCAGTAACTCCTGGAATATAGATTTTTATATTCCACTTTATCTTTGAAGACTTTTAATATGCCTAGATCCATACATCATATATTTCATATTTTTGCTATTTGTGGATGTTTGAAGCTCTTTATTCTTAAGGTATGCCACAGACATAAATGAAGGTCCTGAAGGCCTTATTCCATATATCTACCACTTCTCTTGTTAGCTTGCCACAGTGAAATTGCTTGCATATTGCTATAATGCTGAAAATCACCTTCGTGGCATTACAAATACCAATAAGTTGAGCCAAACTTCCAGAAAAATAGACTAGGAAAGAATTTGGTGGTGAACTTCTGAAAAGTTGACCATAAGTAGAAAATAAGAAAACACATATATGAATATAAATATCATTGTCTGATATAATACTGGAAGATGAGTCTCTCGAGCTTGAAGTCACTCTCAAAATATGCCTGCAGACATGCTGCTTTGTAAAGTGGATAGAATAATTTAGAGAAGCAGCAAGAATAAGTAGGTGGACACATTTTAATGAATATTAAATTTATAAATCAATAAAAGTTTAAGCTGCCAACACCAAGGATAGTTCCAGGGGAACAAAATCACAAGGATGACTTTTCTGAATTGATTTTCAATATGGCTAGACCTAAAATTGCTGATGACTCGGTCTTTAGTAGTAAAAAGAGCACAGCAAATCAATGGCATGAGATAGGAATGAAAATACACAAAGTATCACCACCAGTGCATCAAATAATTGTGAGAAACAAAGCGCTGAGTGATTGCATATTTGATCCTCATTTTAGGCAGGATCCTCTAGAAAAGTAGAACCAATAAAACTTATATTTGTATACATATAGAAAGATTTTTCTCAAGAAATGGCTCACTGAGTACAATCCAAGTTTGTAAATTAGAGGTCAGGTTGAAGAATTCTCCTGCAGGCAGGATCTGATGAACCAAAGATTGACAAGTGAGATGGAAGGCTACTGGCTGCAGAGGTACATGAATCCAAAATCAATGGTAAGATAGAAGGCTGCTAATGGCTCCCAGGAACAGAAGGCAGGATGTATGGCATTTGCTCAAATACAATGAACTGGAAGTCATAAAAGCACCAGATTTAAGAATCAAATCCAGCAATAAAGCAAACAAAATTTACCAGTGTCCACATGTACTGCAAGTTGGCCACAACTCAGGTGGATATTTTCTTCCATTTGATTGGCTTCTCATAGCAGATTTCATCATGGAAGTGATTACATTATGTATGGCCCCATCATGGAGCATTATTACATCATAACTGCAAAACCATTGAGAATCCTGGCCCAGCCAAGTTGAGACACAACCTTTACCATCACAATATTGTCTATACTTTTGTCAAAAGAATAAACAGAAGGAAGTTGGGTGATTGTTTTTTTAAAAAAGAGAGGGATTCAAGATGTGATTTGTAGCCTAAAATAAAGCCTTATTTCTTATCATTATAGAGCTGATACTACTGAAAATCAAATTTGCATTTGTGTTTGAGCAAAAAGTGATTGGATTACAATAGCAATTGAATTCCCAATTTCCTATTGTGTCTGAGGTAAAAATGAGTCATTGGCAGGGAGGTAATGGTAAACAGAAATTTGGGATGGGAAGGTAGATAATCAAGAAGCTGAGAATATGGATCCCTTACATTCTAATGATTCACATCATTAACAGATACAGCATCTTATTTCCATTGAAAGAGTTCGATCCATCTTTAACTGCTAAGTTAAACCAATAGAGCCATATCCCATTATCCCCTTGATGAGATTATCTCAGCAGTATCTGTAGGCTCTTTGAAATAGCACCTTGGACATTGTAAGACAGATGCATTACAAGGTATCATTGGATGTACCCCAAATCATCTCTACCAACTTTATTTTTGTTGTTGAGACCTATAACTGGACTTAAATTTCAGTGACACTCAAGTGGCAAAGAAAAAAATGTGACCCAAGAGAAAGTATACTACACTCCCAAAAGATTGATTTAATTTTTCTAATATATACAAAAATAAAGCTTGGGGGTATGTATGTGAATTATTAGAGGGTGGGAAAATAATTTGACAAAAAATCAGGCACCTTTCACTTCAGTGAAATTTCTAGTGGTCCATCATACATATTCTAAAGTAGAGGATATGATGTTATATCTTGTCCCTCCTACAACTAAAAAGGAGGCACTATGCCTGGATCTGGATTTTGGAGGCAACACATCTCTTGAGTACTCTACTTCAGCCTATTTATTGAGTAGAAAGGGGCTATTTTTTGAGAGAATAAGCTCTACAACAGCATCGATTGTCAAGCCAGATGTTCTGCCACTTGATTTGTCTGATCTGGGGAATTAAAAAAATATTCGATATGATCACTGAAGACAAATGCATGCATAAGCAAATGTAGTGAAGAAAGCTGATGGTTGAATTCAACAATTTGGAAGACATGGATAAATTCTTAGAAAAACAAACCCTACCTAGACTATCCTCGGTGGACGTCAAGAATCTCAATAGAACCATATCAATAGAAGAAATAGACAAGGTTATCAAGGGACTACCAACAAAAAAATCCCCTGGACCAGATGGCTTCACTGGAGAATTCTACCAAGCATTTAGGGAAGAA
>NW_022111324.1:70539765-70577760 GCF_000313985.2 Echinops telfairi
ACCCCTCTGCTGCCCGTCCCCCAGAGAGGAGGTTATATGTAGCTCCCTGTGATCAATTACCCCTTTCTACACCCCCTTTCCCTCCTGGTATCGCCACTGTCACCCCTGGACTTGAGGGATTCATTTGTCCTAGATTGCCTGCGTTTCCAATTCCCATCTGTACCGCTGTGCATCCTCTGGTCTAACCAGGTTTGCAAAACAGAATTTTGAATTCAACAACTTAAATGAGTTCTCAAACCTCCCAATAGCTTACCCTTCTTTGGACCCCTCCTATGTTTTCTCTCCTCCTCATAGAGCACGGCCTTCTGCACCCAACTGAACTCCCGTTTAGCCTATTGCTTCACCGTCTTTTCTCTTACCTTCCACTTTGGGTCACCATCAAAGTCTATTTACTTTGGCTTAAAAAACATTGCCTTCATTTTTCTTTTATAACAATGGTCCCATACAATGTTTGCCTTTTGTGATTGAGTAATTTCACTCAGCATAATATTCTCCAAGTGTCCATCCATGCCAAGAAGGGCTTCACAATTACATCATTATTCTTTAATGATACAGAGTATCCCATGACTGATGGTTCTTGAATGGTCAATGGCAAATAGAAATGCCCTTTGGCATGTCTTTGGTATGATGAATCATACCATATATCCCTAGGATCGGGGAGCAGTGTTCTGCCACTGTTATCCTTTTGAGAAACAGCTTTGGCTTGTTACTGGGCCTTAGTAGATATGACTGCTTAGCCCTGAGACACTAAGTCACTAGTGAGTTAGCAAGCACTACTTGGATAGCAGAATAATAGCCCCTTTCTGGAATCTTCTAAGGAAGAATGATGAAGGGATATCCTCCAAATTTGCAATATGTTGAGCAGTGTAACTAGCTCATTTTGCTTGAGAGGAGAGGTAGCCAAATACATAATTGTAGGCTGATTTGTGGGCTGTGGCCTTTGGTTTGTCTGGATGGTCAGGGACTTGGAAGGAAAATGATTAAAACTTGGTGACACAAATGTTCACCAAAGTTCAGCCGCCATAGAAGAAAAGTTTAACTATCACATGGATAAAATGAAACACTCTGTGGAACTCATTCATCCTCTTTCCAAAGCCACTCCTGTCATTGCCCCATGGGCTAGTGAACAAAGTGGTCATCGTGGTGGCAGGGATGGTTATTCACGTGCTAAGCAACAAAAACGTCTGCTTGCTAATTGCTGAGCATCCAAACTGCTCTCAACAGAAGTCAGCATGGAGTCACTGGCACTGGCACTACCATTTACAGGGGCAAAAGTCCGCAACCTGGTGGCAAGTTGATTACAAGGAGTTACTTCCATCATGGAAACAGCAGCATTTTATGTTTACTGGGATAGACACTAGTTCTGGATACAAAATTTTCCCTGCATGCAATGATTCCCCAAAACTATTTGTGAACTTAAAAAATGAGTTATGATATCTCATCTAGTAACTCCTCAGACTATAGAATTTAATGCAGAGCAAGTGAAATGCAGCAACTGTCCCATGCTCATAGCATTAACTGGTCTTAAAATGTTTCCCATCATCCTGAAGCAGCTGGCTTCATATCATAATGGAATGGCCTTCTAAAGACACAATTATGGTGCCAGCTGGATTTGGGCAATGTTTTCTCAGATGCCGCATGTGCGAGAAACCAGAGTCTGAAACATGGTGCTGCTTCTCCCATAACCATGATCCATGGGCCCAGGAGTCAAGCTTTAGAAATGTGACAATTCTCAGTAATTTGACATCCTCCATTCTTTAAAATCGGATGTGAACAGCCAGTCAGTTGAAAGTAGTTTTCCTAGGGATTGTGGGCAGAGCTAATAGATATGGCTGATATGGCAAAGCTCACGCTCTCTCCCTCCTACTTAAGAAATGCCATTCTTTGGCCTCCAGTTTTTAGCATGTGAGCCATGAACCTGCCATTTTGCAGCTTTTAGATGATGTATTAAGCACCGCTCTGTTTTTATTTATCTTTTATACAATGCCTCCTATCAATTTCTGAACTCTCTACCAACATCTTTTTTAATATTATCTATCATCATTATACCCATCTTCCCTTTCTAGAAATTCTATTGGTTATTTCGCAGTGCTTCAGCTTTCCTTTATGTATTTTAATGTCTCTCCATATTTACTATTTACTTATCTTTCTCTATTACATTCTAAAGGAATCTTGGTGGCATAGGAGCAAACTGTACTACTAACTGTAAGATCAGCAGCAGATAATACTCGATGGGAGGAAAATGAAGTTTGCTACTCTAAAGATTCACAGGCTCAAAAACCCACAGGGGCTATGGTAATCTGTTCTATAGGGTCACTAGAAGTCTGAATCAATATAAGTCAATGAACCAGGTTTTAAGTGTATTCCAAGTTGTTGTGAGATGCCATCAAGTTGGCTCCAACCCATAGTGACCCTATGCACAACAGAATGAAACACTGCACAGTCCTGTGCCAACCTCACCAGGCCTATACCTGAGTCCAAGGATGCAGCCACTGTGTCAATCTATTTTGTCAAGGGTCTTCCTCGTCTTCACTGCCCCTCTACTTTGCCAAACATGATGGCCTTCTCCAGGGACTGATCTCTCCTGACAACATGCTCAAAGCATGGGAGATGGAGCTTTGTCATTCTTGCCTCTAAGGAGCATGCCGGCTCCACTTCTTCCAATACATTCCAACTGTTTTCCTAAAAAGTATCTCCTACTTTACCACTCTTCTGAATCTAATCTACTGTTTTATTTTACCCACTATGTTTATACTTCAATGATTATATTTTTCATTTCAGATTTTTAACTCATTTTCAAATATGATCATCTTTCTTACATTTTTTATTACTTTCTGAAACTTTTCTTCTCCATGTGACTTGAGCAGCTTTAATATTATTAACTTGAGACTCCTTTTTAAGCTTGTTAAATGGAAAGATCTTTTTAGGCTGAGTAATTTTTATGTTAAAAACTAAGTATTCATTGGGCTTTGTCTCCTGAAGGGTCCCCACAGTTTCTGAAAGTTGAGCACTATCCAGAAAGCCATGGTTTATGGTTACTTTTTCTGTAAGCCTTTAGAATTCATTAATTCTGCACCAGTTATGGGTTGACATTTTATCTTTGAATTTCCTCATTGTGTAACTACTACAATAATTTTATCTCAGACAAAAGCATGATGCAAATCAATTATTCTGTAGGATTTTGTGGTTAAAACTATGGATGAGTTTGGGGAGGTGGCTTCTAGATTTAGTTTGGTTCCTTCTCTTGATAGGGAGTCAGCGTATTCTTTATATTCTTAAGGGCAATCATATTTTTAAAATCATTTTATTAGGGACTCATACAACTCTTTTCACGATCCATACATACATCATTTGTGTCCAGCACGTTCATACATATGTTACCATCATCATTCTCAAAACACCTGCTTTCTACTTGAGCCCTTGGTATCAGCTCCTCATTTTTTCTCCTTCCTCCCTGCTCCCTTCTCCCCATGAACCCTTGATAATTTATAAATTATAATTATTATATCATATCTTTATACCATCCGACGTCTCCCTCACCTACTTCTCCGCTGTCCGTCCCCCAGGAAGGAGGTTATATGTAGACTTTGTCATCTGTTCCCCCTTTCTTCCTCACCTTCCCTCCACCCTCCCAATAAGGGCAATCATATTTGTCAAGAAGGAAATGCTGGTACATTCATCAATAATTCATCATAGATACCCTATCTTCTATGTTTGCTCCTGATGGAATAAATAAATTAGGTAAGTGTGAACCCAAGTTCAAATGATATGTATTATAAAGCCCATGTAGTGGTGTAAGTGGTAGAGGGATATTCTATCTTGGACTCAACTCCAAAGAGGTTTATGGAAAATTGTTTAGTAAACTTCATTATCAAATGATATATTTTGACTTTTAAGTACTATAGGGCATCTGAGCACCATGGTCGGGACTCAAAAGGAATTTGGAAACTAATCATGTGAACACAAGCAAATTTTATTGCTGGAACCCATAGCTGCCTATCTGAACAAATCATTGCGTTCACTCCATGGAAAAATGGCTACCACTGCTGTTGTTTCCCAAAGAATAAGATAGTACCTAGCATATAGAAAGATCCTGATAAAGTCTAGTTGTATAGTTGCAGAAATAAATGATGGGAGGGGAAAATACGTATGACAGGACCACCATATTGATTGCCTATTGCAGTCCATGGGGATATGGAATATAAAACCAGTAACACATTGCTCTTTCCTGAGCATCTTCAGAAAGGTTTTGCATTATTAATAACACAGTGGTTTAAATAACTTCAATTCTTAGTGTAAAAGCCATCGTAGGTATAAGGATGCTTGTTTTAATCCTGCCAGGGAAAACACTACTTCCCTGGAAATGAAAAGATCTAGCTTGAATTATGTCATGTCCTTTTTCTGGGCTTCCATTTCCTTGTTTGTAAGTTAACATTTGGGAGAATTTAACTAGATGGAATTTAAAATCTCAATCTAGTTTTTAGATTCTTTGGTGGGTTCATGAGCTTCAAACCAATTTGTTAAAGCAGGTGATTGATTGAACCATTTTTCAGCAATATGGCTGTTTTCAAATAGCCAGTGCATATTAAAAATGTAAATATACCTCCCAGTTCACTCATGGTGATTCTCCAGAATCAGCAGCTGATTTATTATGTACTTTCAACAGCACAAAAGCTAACATTTTAGTAAGACTGGACTCCCTTTACAGAGTACAGTTTGTTTTGAGACACATTATGAATTATCAGGAGACATCTTTTCCCTCAGTAATGAAATGCAATCACAAGTATGTGTCACTAACCATCCATTTGGGCAATGCCCAACCACAAATAAGCCCATGGTTCCATAAGGTTTTGCTGTTTAAAGGTAAAGCAGCTCTCCCTTTCTTACACTATTTCCTCCTACTGGTATTAAAGACCTCCCAACCCAGACCCTTGAAACGTTAGATCATGGGTGGCATTACAGGTAGGTCGTGTAATGGTTACACGTTGGACAGTGTTGCCTAATAGGCGGTTTGAAACCACCAGAAGCTCTGAGAGAAAGACCGAGCTTTCTACTCCAATAAACAGTTACAGTCTAGGAAACCCACAGGGGGCTTAGCATCGACTCCATGGCAGTGATGTTGGTTGTTAAATTAGATAACGGTATTCTGGGCAGAGACCTGAGGCTTTGTGCAGTGGACAGGTGGTGATGGAGAAATGGACTGTTGGGGCCTGGGCTGCTCCTGTTGCTCAGGCAGGTGGAACAGTGGGCAGACTGGGCACACTCTGTTCCTAGAAGCAGTGATGAGTTAATCTCAAGAGAATTTAACAACAAACAAACAATAACACAAAGAAACAATGGGACTGATGGTTCCCGGGGGGACATGGGAGACGGGGAAAGGAAGTGGGTGTTAACAACCCCAGGCACATGGGAATAACAAGTGATCCAAAAATCGACGGCAAGGAGGGTGTTGGAGGTCTGGTAGGGCTTGATCAAGGGCAATGTAACCGAGAGGAATTATTGAAACCCAAATGAAGGCTGAACATGATAGTAGAACAAGAGGAAAGTAAAAGGAAATAGAAGAAGGAACTAGGAGGCAAAGGGCATTTATAGAGGTCTAAATAAAGGCATGTATATATGTAAATATATTTATATATGATGATGGGGAAATAGATCTATGTGCATATATTTACAGGTTTGGTATTAAGGTAGCAGATGGACAATGGGCCTCTACTCAAGTTCTCCCTCAATGCAAGAACACTTTGTTCTATTAAACTGGCATTTCATGATGCTCACCTTCTCGACACAATCGCTGAAGACAAAGAGGGTACATAAGCAAATGTGGTGAAGACAGCAGATGGTGCCCAGCTATCAAAAGATACAGCGTTTGGGGTCTTAAAGGCTTGAAGGTAAACAAGCGGCCATCTAGCTCAGAAGGAACAAAGTCCACATGGAAGAAGCACACCAGCTTGTGTGATCACAAGGTGTCGATGGGATCAGGTATCAGGCATCAAAGAACAAAATCTCATAGTCATTGGTATCTTGGATCCATTGTTAGAGCTATTGTGTCAATCCATCCCACTGAGGGTTTTTTCTGGTCTTCTCCCTAACATGATATCCTGTTTTAGCAACTGGTCTTTTTTTAATGACATATAGCACTATATTAGATAATTATGATCCATAGGATTCCATACACTAACTCTTAGAAGTAGATTTCTAGGTCATTATTAATTTTATCTTTGTCTGGTAACCCTGTTGAAGCCTGTACAAAATGAATGACCATGCTGGCTTTTGAAATACCAGTTACATAGTTTCCAATATCATGAAACAAGCAAGTAATCACAGTACAATAAACTAACAGTTATGTAGTGAGCTAGGGGATTCAGACACATGGAGAGGGTATTGCAAAGCAGGGTAACTTTATTCCCAAATGCACACTCTTCTCACATATTGATATTGTTAGAATAGAAATCAGGTTGTTATATGAAAATTGGCATTATATGAAAGAGGATGACCACATATATCACAAAATGGAGGATGATTGCACCATGACAAATCACTAAGAATCATAGCCCAGCAACTGACACAACACCATCACAGTCAGCATTACTCTCACCTTTTGCCTCAGCATTAAATTACTGCCAGTCATACACCATTAAAATTAAAAGCAGTTGATTTTTAACTGTTGTAAATGTAAAATTCCAGACAATGAGATGGTCCATGTGTTAGACAGGGTTCTCTAGAGAAACAAAACCAGAACACTAATAATTTTATATAAATTTATACAGATAAATAGATATATAACATAATAAATAAACAGTTAATCAAATTATAAAGCAATACAAATGGCTCAGTGCAACTTACTCCCGTGAGACAGTTGTGAGACACTGGCAGTCATTCAAGTCTTGAGGGCCACTGGGTAGTCCTCTGTAGAGCAATTCAGGATATCCGGCACAGGCCGCAAACAGCAAGGCAGGTCAACAACATTCAGCCAGATGACAGGGTCCAACAGTCCCCAGCTCAAGAGATGTAAATGCCAATGGTGTGGCGAAGCAGGTCTTGAAGGAACCTCAAATTACAGTGACACAGTCCACTGGTTAGGTGTCCCACAGGTAGTGTAGCTTGCAAATTGAGGCACAGAACAAGCAAGGCAGCCACACACTGGTCCGATGGTCAAAGAGCAAGAGACAAGAAAGGGAAGGCTTGCCGAACCATTTACCTCTCTGCCCTTCAATTAATCTCATATGTGTTTATCAGCCAGGTTGGCACGATAAACGAATTACCTCAGTCCATAATGAGGAGAGAATACACTTTCATAAGCTTCAATTAAGACAAGTACAAGACATAACATGGCTATGTGAGAGGAGCATGTAATCCAGATTTGGGGATCCCAGGGCAGGTTTCCTGGAGGAAACGAAATCAAAGTTGAAACTTGAGCAGCTTGAGTAAAGGCGGAACTCTTGAAAGTTATGAAATGGGCTCTGGTGGATAGAGGTGGAGTAGGGAAGAAGTTGGTGGATGAGGGCAGAGAAGAGGCTGGTAAGAAGTACAAAAATTCTAGGTGCCAGATGATGAGTTTAACACGGGTCTCCATAACAGGGATCAGTTTTCTAGGACATTGTCAAACTTTTCCATGGGGTTTTGGCTTGGGCACCAGTGTACCCAGTTGTGCTTGCAAGTGTAGGTACCAAACTTTTTCTTCTTATGAATGCTCTTCCATCATTAAAAAGAACCCACACAAAAAATGCACTGCCACCTAGTCAATTGCAATGGAAAGTGACGCTTTGTGACAGAATAGCACTGCCCCTGTGGGTTTCTCCATCACAGAGGCAGTCAGTAAGGTGCAAGTGTGATGAGGGCACATTTCCTATCTTTGTGAGAGGTCTCTTTTTTCTGGAAATACCACTCAGCAGATTGTGAATTCCAACTGCACTTTTAGGTCATAGAAAGGAAGAATAGGGCTTCATAGCTCAGGCTCAGAGTGATGATGGAGGCCCAGAGCCTACCCGGTTTCTGAGCCGAGAAGAAGGCCCAGGACATGGCTGGCTGTCCACTGGGTGTGTCCAAAGGGAGTTACACTCTAAGAAAATCACAGCTAGGAAGGCACTGTCCTCCCCAGTGCCAACTACTACTTTACTTTGTCAGAATAGATGCAGAGTTTTACTTCGCATAAAAATTCTTTATTCTATATTTTATTTTATATACCTTAATATTGATATTTTTATACCTTAATGTTGCTATAATTACAATTTCATAGAAAAATTACAAAAATTTCCATGTCTTGTATAGAGATTTACCAAGTACTAAAATTGTGTCCATATATATTACATATAATGTTTATTGCACATTTTTTTCTGAACTTGAGAGTAATTTGTATGTGCCATGCTTCTTTATATGTACATATTTCCATGCACATTTCCTCAAAACAAGGATATACACAAATAATCACAGTATAAATATTAAAATTTAATTTTTAATATGGTTATAATATTATTATCTTACTTAAAGTCTATATTCAAATTATTCCAATGTCCCCAAACTGTCCTTTGTGGCTCATTTTTCTTAACCAGTGAATCAATCCAGGATTACAGATTGCATTTGTTGTCCTATTTTTTAGCCTGCTTTAATCTGAAATCGTTCTCCTGCCTCTTAGGACTTCATGCATTTGCCTTTTGGGGTAGATTAAAAATATTGAAAGGACCATGGACTGCCAGAACAAGAATCGGATCTGTCTTGGAGGAAGAGCAGCCAGAGTGCTCCTTCGATGTGAAGATGGAGAGACGTTGCCTCATGTGCTTTGAACATGCTATCAGGAGAGACTAGCTCCTGGACAAGGATAGCATGCTTGATAAAGCAGAGAGTCTGTGAAAAAGAGGAGAACCCTCAGCAAGATGCATTGGCATAGTGGCTCACACAAATCCACTGTGGGGATAGTGCGGGTCTGAGAACTGTTTTGTTCTGTTGTAGGGAAGGTCACCATACATCAGGGACAACTCAACTGCACCTAATAACAACCACATATCACAAAAGATGTTGTGTCCTTCTCAGTGCATCATGTCAGAGGACACATGGATGAAGTCAACTTGTCACTTTGTAAGAGAGCCTAGACCCCTTAACAATAAATTTTGAAAAAGTGCATTTCAGCATTTCAAGACACAGCTTGCCACATCCAAAGTCTAGGCCCACACATCTGAAGGTCTTCAAGGGGACAGACTATTAAAAATCAGGGGACAATCAATATCCGTTATAACCACTATGTATCTTGTATTCTAATATCATACCATATATATCATCTTAGTCTGTATAACTTCCTGAAGTAGATATTATTACATTAGCACTGAAAAGAGTCATCAAGATCAAGCTACTAATGAACATTAATCTATATTATAGCTCACGGCAGCTATATTTAACAGACTGTCTTGAAACCTGAAGTAATCAAATTGAGGTGGGCAATGTGTTTTCTCTTAATCATCTCCACATAGTCCCAAAGCTCATAGTCCCCTACCGCCCAGCACCTCATCTAGGACCCAGTGCCCTTGGGTGCCTCTGACTGGTTAGTTCCCTCGTTAGTGCCCTACTCACAGCTCCTCCCATCAGAGGTCACTTTGATCTATCTGAGTTAGTTAGTTTATTGTGCCCACCTGGCCAACAAACACGTGGGGTTAATTGAAGGGCAGAGGGATAAATGGCTCTGTGAGCCTCACCTTTCTAGCTCTCAAGTCTCTTGATTTCTGTCCATTGGACCAGAGTGTAGCTGCCTTAGCCAGTTCCCTGCTTCAGCTGGCAAGGCTCACTTCCTGCAAGACATCCCTGAGGAGAAGCCACATGGACATACTCTGATGCAGCCCTAGGTGCTGGAGCAGCCATGTGGAGATCCCTGCCAGTGCTGATATGCTTACACATCCACTGACTCAACTTTCCTCCTGCAGTTGGCATCATTGCATCTGTTTTGTGAGATGGAGGAGGACTTTGTGGATTGGTGTTGGACATATGGGTTAATGGGTTAATGTTGGACTTGTGGACTTGGGCCTCACAGGGTTGGGATGTTTTCTTGAAGCACACTTAACCTTTATATAAAATTCTCTCTTATACATGAGTTTCTGTGGATTTGTTTCTTTAAAGTATCCAGACTAGCACACTATCCAAGGCTTTTGTAACCTCCTTCAGCTTTTGTGGTACTTCTCTTTCTCTTGGGAGCTTTGGAAACCTAGACTATGGTTCCCAAGACATTAAATTTTTCTGCCTCTTAAGGTATCCTTTCCTGGGCAAGGAACTGTAGGATTGTCTTTTCCCAAGAATTGCTCCTTAAGCATTGATGGAGGTTAAATATCGGAAGCTGAATGCCCAAAATTGAAAATGTACATATACAGCCCCTACCAATGGAATTTGTATTTTAATAATACAAATTCTGTGCTGAAAGGATACTCAAAGATTCTAAGTACAAAATCCTAGGCATCACAGAAGGCTACTAGTAGGTCTGGCTTTAGGATGTAATATAAGGAGAAAGTCAGGTATCTGGCAGTGTTTAAATCTTGGTTTTTCACAGGGCCAACCTTCCCTGGGGAGGTCACCCAAAGCAATCTGACATCAAAAGGTACCATAACTGGTGTCGTCCTATTATTAAACCTAAAGACTAAAATAATTGAAGGGTAACTGATAGCTTCCTTTATCTAACAGCTATTCATAATTTCTCTCTCTCTCTCTCTCAAATAGCAAAGGAAAAAACATATGTTTATAAAGAGAACGTTTATCAAGTAAGAGCAAGGGCTTTTGGATAAGACAGACTGGGCTTCCAAACCTGCCCCCTAACCCCATGAGTTGGGTATTTGACTTTTGAAAGTCTCTATTTCCTTCCCATAAATATAGATAATAACACCTACCTCTGGAGAGGTGGCAAGGCCCGCATGTCCTGATAGATGTAGAATACGTGGTGGTGTTACTCTATAGTAACCACTCAGTAATTTTCGGTTATCATTATGGAGTGCCCACTCTCATGTGGTAAGTGGCATGGGCTCTTTCTACGCAAATTGGTTGATGTATCAGACACTCTAGGTGCCGTGTCTATAAAGGAACTAAGAAAAGATGAAGAGGAAATATGTTAATTGTTCAATCATAACACAAAGATGCGATACAACGTGCATTGTGTATGCACACACATAGAAATAGATGAGAAGAGAGATGGAAACAACAGTCCTTTCTGGACAAAGGGTAGGTAAGAGGGGTGGCAGAGAAGAAGAGAGAGATGAGGATGAATCAAGAGATAGTTGCATCTAAGTTGGATCCAAAGGATGTGACAGAATGTGTTGTGTGAAAGAGAAAATAGCTATACTGTGTCTCTGAATGTCTACAATTATAGAGTTATGTCTACAATCATTTACATTGATTTACATATTTATAGGCACGTCTATAATTTTTTACAATTCCCTTCTTGATAATAGATGGTAGATTGAGATGATAAGCAATCCTCTTTTAGGAAGTTTCTTATCCTTTCTGAGCTTTTATTCTATAACATGAAGCTACCTCCTGGTTTCATGGTAAAAATTAAACGAAATATATGTATCTGCAAATTAGTACGTGCTGTACTTATGGATACAAAAATGCCCACATATATAATTATATAATCAAAATATATGAGGGTAAGTCCAAAATTATTGCTAAATAAATAACAGAAGTTTATTTAACAAAAATATAAAAATGGGAACCTATTGCTTCTCAACACAGCCTTTATCTAGGTCTATACACTTTCAGGGTTACAGTGTGCCTGACCCAAGACTTGGTCTTTTCAATATTCTTGTATGTATGTTAAACAATTAGTAAAGTTAATCAAAGAATGAGTAAATAAGATTGAAGGATAATCAATGCATTTGAACTATGGCACTGTGGAAAAATTTGGAAGCCACTTTCACTGCCAAAAGGGGAAAACACACAACAAATCTCTGTTGGAAGAAGTACAACCAGAATGCTCCTTTGAAGAAAGGATGGCAAGACTTTGTCTCACCTGCTTTGGACATGTCCATAGAAATGCTTGATAAAGTGAGGAAGATACGTAATTTGACGGATTGACAGTGGCTACAGCGATTTACTCAAACATAACAAATGTGAGGATGGTTCCAGACCAGGTAGTATTTCATTCTGTTGTACGTAGGGCCCCTATGACTCAGAACAGACGTGATGACACCTAACAACAACAACAACAACAACAGAGCACAGAAACCACTGTTTTGATTTGACCCTATCTTTTGAAGATACCCTAACAAGACAGGTGAATTACTAAAAGAATGGGTCTGTAGCTATCCACTGATTGAAGATATATGTTTAAGCCCATTTGTTTGGCTTGTACAATTCTCATCATAATCCATACAAACATCCATTGTGTCAAGCACATATGCACATTTGTTGCCCTCATCATTCTCAAAACATTTGCCTCCCACTCTAGCCCCTAATATCAGTTGCTCATTTTCCCCCTCCCTCTCCACTTCCCCCTCCCTCATGAACCCTTTATAGTTCATAAATTATTATAGTTTTATCATAAGTTACCCTGTCCATTGTTCCCCTCCACCCTCTTCTCTGCTGTCCATCCCCCAGGGAGGAGGCAATACTTAGATTCTTGTAATTGGTTTCCTCTTTCTACCCCACATTACCTTCACCCTCTAGGCATCGCCCCTCTCACCACTGGTCCTGAAGGAGTCATCTATACTGGATTCCCTGCGTTTCCAGTTGTTATCTGTACCAATGTACATCCTCCGGTCCAGCCAGATTTGTAAGGTCGAATTGGGATCATGATAGTCGGGGGAGGAAGCATTAAAGAACTAGAGGAAAGTTCTACGTTTCATTGTTGCTACCCTGAACCCTGATTGGCTCGACTCCTCCCCACAAGCCCTCAGTAAGGGGGTGTTCAGTTGCCCACTGATGGGCTTTGCGTCTCCACTCTGCACTCACCCTCATTTACAATAATATGATTTTTTGTTCTTGGATGCTTGATACCTGATCCCTTTGACAGCTCATGGTCACACATGCTGTTGTGCTTCTTCCATGTGGGCTTTGTTGCTTCTGAGCCAGTTGGCCGCTTGTTTATCTTCAAGCCTTTAAGACCCCAGATGCTATACCTTTTGATAGCCTGGCACCATCAGCTTTCTTCACCACATTTGCTTATGCACACGTTTGTCTTCAGTGATCATATCAGGAAGGTGGGCACCCACTGATCTGATTTTCAGTTCTTTAATGTCTGATAACTGGTCCCTTCTGCACCTCGTGGTGGTCAGTCAGGCTGGTGTGCTTCTTCCTTGTGGGCTTTGATGCTTCTCAGCTGGATGACCACTTGTTTATCTTCAAGCCTTTAAGACACCAGATGCTACATATTTTGATAGCCAGGCACCATTGGCTCTCTTCATCACATTTGCTTATGCACACATTTGCCTTCAGTGGTTGTGTCAGTAAAGCGGGCACCCACTGATATGATTTTCAGTTCTTTGATGTCTGATAACTGATCCCCTCTACACCTCGTGGTCAGACTGGCTGGTGTGCTTCTTCCATGTGGGCTTTGGCGCTTCTCAGCTAGACGGCCGCTTGTTTGTCTTTAAGCCTTTAAGACCCCAGACACTATATCTTTTGGTAGCTGGGCACAATCAGCTTTCTTCACTGCCTTTGCTTTTGCTTATGTTCACATTTTTCTTCAGCAATCGTGTCGGGAAGGTGTTAAGCCCATTTTTGGGGGGAACAGATCTACGCATATATGAACTGTAACCTTAGTATCAACATTTATTCTTTCAATTCATTGGCTTAATCATATTAAAAAGAGCTGAGTAATCATCACCACAATCAATTTTAGAACATTTTCTTCTTTTTTGTCCTCAATTTTCTTAGCCCCCCTCCATCCCCTCCCCTCAATCTTCTATTTTGTATCCCTAAGAAAATATTAATCCAGCTACCATCTCTATAGATTTACCTATTCTGCTTTTCCTATACAGAAGAACATACCAAAAAAAGCAATTAAACCCAGTAGTAACAAAATAAAACAGAAAAATCTCAACTGAAAAGAAAGCAGAAAAAAACTAGAACAACTTTTAAATGGGTCCAAAGAGAGAACAAATGATAAGATGTTTAATTTTAATCGAATTATATCCCTATTAAGTCACCTCCCAATGCGCTCCATCTGATAGGAAAGCTATTCACAGCCCTGGTCTTAATGGTCAAGGGATTCACCAGATGCTTAATGCTTAACTATAGGAACCCAACAAATGTGTTTGGGCTTTCACAGTCATCCATAGCCGTCTGCAAGCTGAGAAATTAAACTCTAATACCTTTCCCTCCTCCAGTCTTGCATTTTATTATCTACAATCCTTGGGTCACAAGACAGCCAGCGTGCTTCTTCCATGTGGATTTAGCTGACGCCTCACTTATATAGCCACTTGTTTTATGACTCCAGACACTATTCTTTCTGATAGCCGAATACCATCTGTTTTCTTCACCACATTATTTTATAGAATCCCATATATTCAATGATCTTTTCATGAAAGAAAATATCCAGTAGGATCACATTATAATAACTCGTTGCTCTTAGTTTTGGGCTACAATTAAGTGTGAGTTCCAAATCCATTCATGTATCTGTGATTTGTATATGTCTATAGTTCACTTTAGAGACACCCTTATATTTTATAGGGGAGCATTGTAAATCATTACTCCAGGGCCTACGGTAATTTTACCCTCATATGTGGGGTCTGGAGCCTAATGGCTACTCAATAAATTTTACTTAAAGTCGTCTCCTCTTTTACGCTTACAATTTCTCATCTTCCTGTACTCTGTAAAAAAGAAACAAAATAAAAATAAATAAGATTGTTGCACTGGGTTAATTAGGCTGTAACTGCAACTTTAGGGCAGTTTGACTCACATAAAACTGTGTCTCCCAGACTTTGACATATAGGAGATTGGGGAAAGAAAGGATGGCAAGTGTTGGTGGGTGGATTAGGGTGGGGAGAAGCAGAGGGGTCCACATATTATTTTATAAAATCTGTGATGTGTGAGGTTTATATCCTCTGCAGGGGAAAATTGAAAATAAGTTAGTTATTGTAGCTTGGTTATCTTTCTTACTTGAATTGGGGCATGGCCTCTTCACCTACATTATCTCACTTAGTCCTCACAACTGAGGCCCAGAGATGTTTGAGCAATTTACTTTTACAGACAAAATTGCCAATCTGATCCCAACAAATTTCCTTTTCCTATAACATTATAGTGAACACAATTAACTTACTATATTTCTCTAGGAAGAAACCGAAGGAGCCCAGGTGGCACAATGGCATAAACATTGGATGGCAATCAGCAACATCAGCAATTTAAATGCATCCACTGCTCCATGGGAAATAAGATGAGACAACTTCCTTCTGTAAAGACTTTGAGCCTCAGAAACAATAGTGAGCAGTTCCACTCTGCCCTTTAGGGTCTTTCTGAGTCAACACCGACTTCCTGGCAATGAGGAACATGGAACTACATGTCTCCAACATGGTTTCCTATCCAAGATCTCATGTGTTAACCATGTGATCTTGGGGCACTACAAATTGTTACTTGCTAAGCCTCAATGGGTCAAATCCCTGCCATTGCTAACATTGCAAGATATCTGCAAGGGTTCAATAATATAGATGGGGGGAGGAAAGGGACCTTTGCAATTGAATTGTAAAATAATCAACATGTGAAAACCTATTATGGACACATTTACACTAAGGTATACATGACTGATATCAGATTTTATACTAAGTAGAGACAGAATAGACAGAGTTGAAAGAATTGAACAAAGTAAAACATTGGCCCAGAGAGATAAAATGGTATAAAAACAGGGTGGGGAAATTCGAAGGACATTTTTCAACTACTTTGTAATTTTTCTGAACCAATCCTGCTCAGGTCCAATGTTTTATTCTTCACTGTCCCACACCCTATCCCTATGTTTATCTAAGACTCTAGAATTCCGTTAATGTTCCCTCCATAAACACTATGCACATGGATACACACACAGGCATGCATACATATGCACACATGTGCACAGGCATACACACATACACAAACACATACTCACACGCAAGTGTGCACATGCACACAAACTCACATACACAAACTCCTGGGAAGGAGATCCTTCCTTCTCCAAATATGTACAAAACCACCAGTCCCAAGGCCTGCTGTGGGCTGAGATCAGAGCTATTCTGGGGCCGCCAGTTTGCACGCTGATAGGGGAGGATTAATGAGACAGTCTGCTCATCCATTGCAATTAGAAACAACACTGGAACTATTCTGGGGCTATTTCTATGCAGGGAACTTGAACTGCTCATCAGCCTTCCTCACTTGGAGACCTGTGGGTAATTAGGGCCAGTTAAATATAGGAGAATCAGCCTAGAACAGCCCCATCTGTGCTGGTGCCTTTGGCGTTAGGGAGGCTCTGTGCTCTCCATGAGCTCTCTAAGAGCAGTAAAAGGGGGCTTGAGCTTCAACCTGGAGGATTTGGGGCATTGCTTAACTAAAACTAAAAATGCCCTGGCCTTTTAGCCCCACCTGGGATATCAGATATAATTTAAGAGTGAAAATCACATCAGGTCCAGTAAAGCATCCTGACATTTCTGGGTCCTGATTAGCCAGGCCACAAGTTTGCCACCAGCCCATTACAAAAGGAGAGTTCAATTTAGGATGGAGGGCACAGAGGTAATAAAGCTTGATTGTAGATCTCACATTTGAACAAGAATAACTGAAAGATAAAATATAGGAGAAGAGGACGGATGCAGTAGTCCATTATTGCTACGTCCTCCAGTTCCAACCAATGGTGTGGGCATTGTCATGAGGAAGCACCTTTCAATTTTTGTAGAAAGGTAGATCAAGCTAATGGCCCTCTGTATTTCTAATGTGCTTTCTTCTGAAAATTTTGAAAATATTTATCAGACATCAAGTATTTTCCCCAAAAAAATCTTGCTGAGGGGCTGAAAAACAACACACATTAATATTTCAACTTTCTAGGTTTTGTTATTTTTATTTCCTAGAAATTGAGGTGTGGAGAACAAAATCGGATCCAGAAGTAGTGGCCATAATAGGCCCCAGAGAGTGTCACCTGGCCTCCTGTGGCCACTGGACTCAGTAGTCAAAGGCTCTTTGTGAAATTTGTCCTGTGAGGCTAAGTACACAAAGGGTGGTCCCTGCTCATTATTTGGGAAGCAGTGAGTTTCTATTTATCATGATGGGAAATTTGGCAATGAAAATGAGAAATTTGCACAGCATAATTGATTAATGTAATTGATATCACTAACTTGCACACCTGAAAGATGTTGACTTGGTAAATAAGTCTTTTTGCAACAATAAATACAAAACAAACACACACACAAAACAAAAGTAAAACAAGTGTGATCTTTAGATCAGCAGAATTGGCGCACCTGAGAGTATGATAGAAATTCAGACACTTAGTCCCCATCTCACTTCCACTAAAACAGAATCCATTTTTTAAAAACAGGATCCTCCAGTAATCTATACACATGGTAAGTTTTGAAAAATACTCTTCAAGAGCCAGCTACTTAGTTTCTGGGAATGGGGAATGTGGATAAAAGCAGGTTTTCAGAAATTATGTTCTCTAAAGCCACTTGATTCTTGAAATGTCCTAGGTATGGTTTTTTGGTTTGTTTTATTTTCCTAATGCCTGAAGAACAGACAGTTTACACTCCTTGGGCTACCAGGGTGGTGTCTAGACAAACGCACCTCACCTGACAGCCAGCCTGGAACACATGATCGCCTATATCAGCAGTTCCCCACCTGTGGGCCTCAGCCCCCTTGTGGGGGTCGAACGACCCTTTCACAGGAGTCACTCAATTCATAACAGTAGCAAAATTACAGTTATGAAGTAGCAATGAAAATAATTTTATGGTTGGGGGACACCACAACATGAGGAACTGTATTAAAGGGTCTCAGCATCAGGAAGGTTGAGAGCCACTAGCCTATATCTTCCCCTCTAGGCATTGCTCTGAAGTTCATATATGTTTTAGGTTCTTGAGATGAGCATCTGAGCCAAGTCCTATCAATCCTGGTAAGGAAGGAGGATTCAGTATATCCAGACTAAGAAGCCTTTTTTCCTTAACAGAATTCAGTTGTGTTTGTGGTTGACTGTTATAGTGTTGGCTCAACTATTATCTACAACTTAGTTAGGAGCATCTTCAAGAAGGGGAGGTGGTCTTTGTGTTCCTGCAGCTAAAAACCTTGTACACATTGAGCCCATAGTTGTATCCTGATAAGCTAGTCTTGTGAAATCTCCAGGGTGGTAGCAGGGGACCAACCTAACATCAGCAGATCTACAGGAATCAATTCTTGATGGACTGGCCCCAGCAGGGATCATTGCCTCAGACAGTAAAGAAAATTATTGACTTCCTAGGTACATATGAAGGCTACTCTCAGGGATTAAACAGACTGTGACCTAAGATGCAATCACTCAGGCCACTTCAGCTCCATTGTTAAGTTTGCACAAGGTCCTCAATATCTGAAAAGACATTTGGGCTGTCTTCAGTTCTTGTGATTTTTTTTCTAACTCATGAGTTTCCAGCAAATACAGTCATCCCTATGACCTCCTAACTAGAAAAAGTATCAAGGGATGATAAAAAAGCACCACCCTATGACACAATATCTTACAAGTCATTTGTCCCCATCTGCCGCTGACCAACCAGTTGCTGTTGTGTCGATTCCAACTCATCTTGTCAAACAGTAGTTTTTAATGGCTAATTATCAGAAGCATATCAGAGACTATCTTCTGATGAATCTTAGGGGGAGTCAAACCTCCAATTGTTAACACATTTGGCTGCTAATCAAAGTGTTAGAGAGTCACAACCACCCAAAGGCACCTCGCAGAAAAGGGTATACACCTGATTGGTAGGCATGCATGTGTATTCTTTTCTCCCCACCAAACACTCCAATTATGCAGTCTCTAGAAGATTCTCGTGACTCCAGATTGAAAAAAATAAACAAAACAAAACCTATACAGTTATTATGTCATATATCAGTAATTATAGAATACGTGGAAAAAACTTTCAGAAAAGAAAAATCAATATTGGTTCTTCTGCCTTAACACTGGAACAATTTTCTTCATGCATTGATACCATTTGCCAGACCACCTTCTTTGTTGATTTTCTTTAACAGAATTAAGAGCTCAAGCCAGACTTTGTATTGCTGTTACAGGTGTATCAGTGAACAGATAGATATGGTTCGTGCCCTCATAGAGTCTATAGCTTAGTGGATAGAACCAGTGTTACAAAGAAAATGTGCTGGAAAAAGCAAACCTATTGCCAATAAGTCAATTCCAACTTAGGTTGAATCCCTGTGTTAAAGTGTTATCCTTATGGAAGCAGCACCAGGCCTTTCTTCTTTGGTACCAGTAAGTGGGTTAGAACTGCTAGTCTTTAAGTTAATCTCAAATACAAATTGTTTGTACAACACAGAAATCTTTGGTATGCAAATGAACCAATTTCAACCTACAAATACACTCTGACTTGTAGCATTTGCCAATTTCCATGGTGTAAATATTTCTACCATGTTCAATTTCAAGCCACCCACAGTTGCCAGCTCAGTTTTCTTGTGAGTTCATGAGTCATAAAGAGCATAATAGAAAGGTGGAGTCAAGATGGCACCCAGGTGGAATCACCCACAGGGTGCTCCTGTTGTTAGATCTGAAAAATAAGAGGTAAGAAGGCCAATACTTGGAGGCCGGGTGCTATAAATAGAATTTAAGTGTACTAGAGTCTGTGGCTCTGACCTCTCCCTGCAATTTTCATCCACAGAGTGATTTGAAGGCTTGCTGAAATGCTCTAAGTTCACCACATCTGCCTGCAGGTTCTGCTAATCCTTCTCCAGATCCAGAGGGACAGCGGCCACTACCCCTTCCTGCACCCAAGATCCAAGACTCACAGCATGCAGTAATTTCCCCAGATTGCTGTCCAAAGGTGGTCATCATCCCAGGTTTGAGAAGAGTCTCTGAGAACGACACATAAGTGCTCCCACCAAAGATCCCCTCTCTGCTACCCTCCCTGCACCTACATTCACGGGCTCTGCATCCCCCTTCCACAGCCAGGAATAGACTGCATCAGCCATCCCCTTTCCCCTTATTCCCAGTTCTGCACCTGCTAGTAAGGATAGCTAATTAAACACTGATTAGTGACAATTGGAGATCCTCTAGACTACTTACCTATGGCAGAATGCAGATCCCCAGAGCACAGCCTGCAGAGCTGTGCAGGAGAGATCCAGGAGTGATGTTGGAAGGCAGCTGAGAGAATTCAGATCCAGTAGGCCCAATACCCACTCAGCTAACCCAGACTCCGTTCCCTAGGGGACATCAAGACACAGGCCAGATACCAGGACATGCAACAAGCCCATTACAAAAACAAAATAAAACAAAAACTTTAAAAATGCTTACAATTTAAGGATGTGTTCTTTTAGTAACTTTGAAAGTAAGCCACCAGAATCCTGGTCCCTAAACATAGCTTTAATGTAACAAAACAGACAAAAGATATATCCCTGGAGCACAGCCTACACACCTGTACAGGAGAGAGTCGGGAGTGACACAGGAGAGCAGCCAGGAGAATCTGGATCTAGTAGGCCCCAAACCCATTTGGCCAATCTGGTCACCCATCCCTGGGGAACAGAGCAGTGCAGCTCAGATACTAGGGAACCCTACAAATCCCTTAAAAAAAACAAACTTTAAAAAGGCTTTCATTCCAAGGAATGTAAGCCAGCACAAGCTGGTTCATTAACATAGATTTAACATAACGAAATAGGAAAAGCTAACTGGAGCTGAAAGCAGTGACGTAGGCCAAAAACTGTTTCTACCAGTTTGGGCTCGACAAAGAGTCTTTGAAAGACTGCTAATAGGGGCCAAAACCAGTTCACCTGTAACACGCAGCCCTTCCAGTAGGGCTGCAACCAGATATGAGACTCTGGCATAAGATCACCCTGACACACAAACACACACACACACACACACACACACACACACACACACACACACACACACGGCCATCCATGATCTCCCAGTTCCCCAAGTGGGGCATCCCTAGATCTGCATCTCTCCTGCAGGCCGACCCTGGCTCTGTGATTTCCCTAAGGAATCTCCCCAGCTTTAAGGCTCCCTGCCAGGCTGCTCACTGCCCTGTAGTTCTCCCACAGGACCACCAAGACCTGCAGCTCCATTGAGAGACCACCCCAGCCCTGTGGCTCCTCCACCAGGTCACCCACAGTTCTTTGGCTCCCCCACCGGCCCTGTGCCCCAACCACTTGCCCAACCTGGACCCATGGCCCCACACACAGGGCCACCCCTAATCCATGACTATAATGTCAGCCCAGCTCAGATCAACACCACAGTCTGCCAACCGCTGTCTGGCTCAATACACACTCTGAGGTCTCCCTCCAATACTCTCCACCAAACCACTGCATGTAGTAACCCTATTGGCATACACAATGTCACCCTTGAGGTCCACAAACTTCCAGCTAGCATCTCATAAGAGGGTCATCCAACCTACCCTCCAAACAATGGAATCCCAGTATGCTAGGGTGAGAAGGAAATCCCAGTGGGGAAAAGTGGTAGCCTGACCACCTTGTGAAGTTTGCTACAGGCAGCATTCAGAAGCATTCTGACAAGTCTCTCCAAAAGAGAACCCAGGACTCTTTTACTCCCTGGAAAATGGTGCTGAGCTCCTCCAAAGTGACATGCAGACAGTCACCTGCCACAATAACCTCAATGAAAAAAACTGGAGAATAAAATGCAATCTGTTGGCTGAAGTCCTGAACCTGGAGACATGCTTAGAGAAGCAGAAGTTGATCTAACACAGAAAGAAATCTTCAGAATGCTGCTTAGAGTCATACAGGATATGTGGAAGGCAATACAGAAAAGGGAGGAAACAATAGAGGGGATAAAGGCCATGAACCAAAGGGAAATACAAGATTAATGGACAAGATAACTAAATAAAATAACAAGGTAACAGACCACCAACAGACTTGAAGAAGCAGAGAACTGTAGCAGTGACCTGGAGGATAACAAGGCAGACTTCCACAAATGGGAAAGACAGTCAAACAAGAAAAACAGAAGCTGAAGAAAACCTGAGAACAATGTCTGATGCTATAAATAGGAACAACATCAGAATAATCAGAACCCAACACAAAAAAGTCAATGGCAAAAATAGCAAGGGAATTCCTAGAGGGAAATTTCCCCAGCTTAATGAAAGAGAATCAGGCAGCCATTCAAGAAGCTTGGAGGACACCAGTTAGACTGAATCCCAGGATGAATTCACCAAGGCATTTAATAGTTAAACTATCCAACTTTGCAGAAAGAGAGAAAATCATGAGAGCAGCTTTGGGGGAAAAGGCAGTTACCTATTAAGGTACTCAAATAAGAATATGCTAAGACCTATCAGCAGACACCATGATGAAGAGGAGAAAGTGGAGTAACATCATCTGAAAGTTGAAAGAAACAACTCAAAGAAAACATTAAAAGAAACCCAGCTCTACAAAAAACCCTTGCTGATCTAGTGCAGTCAGAAAAACACTCACTGAGCCCAAATAGGAGACTACCACATAGAGCAACTCCACCCAGAGGTCAACACATTGAAACCAAACCCCAATATAACATTGGCTCACCAAAGAAAAGAAGACAAGAATGAATCCCACACAAATAGACAAAACACACTTATAAGAAAGGAGATAGGGCAGATGATCCCTTCAGGACCAGTGGTATGAGTGGTGATGCCAGGAGAGTGGAGGGAGAAAAGGGGAACCAATTACAAGGATCTACATATACCTGCTACTTGGGGGATGGACAACAGAAAGGTGGGTGAAAGGAGACATCAAACAGTGCAAGATATGACAAAATAGTAATTTATAAACTATCAAGTGTTCATGAGGGAAAGGGGAGTGGAGAGGGTGGGGGGAAAATGAGGAGCTGATGCCAGGGGCTTAGGTGGAGAGGAAATGTTTTGAGAATTATGAGGGCAATGAATGTACAAAATGTGCTTTACACAATTGATGTATGTATGGATTGTGATAAGAGTTGTATGAGCCCCTAATAAAATGATTTAAATAAAGGGTATGAGATGACATCACAAGGTCCACAGATGGATGTTATAACTCTGAATATCAATGGACTGAACTCACCCATTAAAAGACAGAGACCAACAGATTGACTTAGAAAACACAACCCATTGATCAGCTGCCTAAAAATGACACATCTCAAGCTCACAGCAAAATTAGGCTGAGAATCAAAGACTGGAGAAAAATATACCAAGCAAAAGGTAATTAAAAAAAAGCAGTGTTGCAATCATAATCTCTGACAAAACTAATCTCAAAGAGCAAGCAATAATGAGAGATAAGGAAGAGCTCTATATGAAGTTCAAGGGAATAGTAGACCAAACCAGTGAGCTTAATAAATATATATGTGCCCAACAAGAGACCTGAGAAATTCATCAATCAAACACTCTAAAAGATGAAAAAGAAAATCACAGGATTAGCAATTATAGTAGGTGACTTTAATACACCATTGTCAACTTGAGGAAGTGGTGAAATCTAGACTGTCAATCAGGTCATTGTCAATGAGGCATCTCTGTGGGTATGGCCTTCTTCTAAGGATTCTGGGAACTCCTGTCTTCCTCACTAGAGGCAGGCCATGCACACTCTCCCTGTTTCATCTTCTTACTAACAAGCCAGATGGAGCTATGTGGTTCGAGCCAGAACCCTGGAGCTAGAGGAACCACATAGAGACCCACACCAGCACAGAGATGCTTCCACTGACACTGGATCCACATGACTTTCCACCCACTGGGCTGTGCTCTTCCTGCATTTGGTGTCATTGCATGTGTTGAATGAGTCTGATATCCCATATCAGACATATGGGATAATATTGGACTTATGGACTTGATCTGGACTGGGCTGAAATATTTTATCTATATATAATTATTCTCTCATATAAAGCTCTTTCTTATACATATATGAGTCTCCCTGGATTTGTTTCTCTAGTCTATCAGGACTAACATAACTGCCGTCTGAGAAAGATTGATCACAAGGAAAGAAGCTTAACAAGGAAGCTACAGAACTGCACTCTACAATTATTGGGGGGGTTGACCTGGTAGATATTTTCAGAGCTCTCAACCCAAATGCAAAAAACTTCTAATTATTTTTGAGCCCACATAGCACATCCTTGAAGATAGACCATATGCTGGGACACTAGTTGCACCTTGTAAATTCAAGCACATATGGTTAACTCAGACTTTTGTCTCAGACCACTATGTCATAAGGCTGGAAATCAACAAAAAAATGATTAAGAAAACAAGGATAAACCATTGGAAGAGGAATGACTCTCTACTGAAAAATGAGTGGATACTGACCCAGATCAGAGATGAAATTAGGAAGTGTTTAGAAACCAATGAGAATGAGTATACGATGCACCAAAACCTTTGGGGCACAGCAAAAGCTGTTATCAGAGGAAGTTTGATAGCAATAAATGCACACATGGAAAAGGAAGAGAGACTTATGATTAATATGCTAGCACAAAATCTACAGCAGTTAGAGTAAAGTCAATAGGACAATCATACTAATAGCCAAGGAAAATAAAATTTTAAAATAAGGGCTGAAATAAATGAGAAGAACAACAAGAAAATAATGCAAAAAAATCAATGCAGCCAAAAGCTGGTTCTTTGAAATAATTAACAGAATTGATAGAGTTGGCAAACCTAATCAAAGAAAGGAAGAAACAAATATCAATATCGAGGATGAGGGATGAAACAGGGGACATTACAATGGCCCCTAATTAAATTAAAAAGCCAATTGCACAGTTCTATGAATGCCTTTAATTCAATGAATTCAACAACGTGGAAGACATGGACAAATACTTGGAAAAACAATCCCTCCCTAGACTATTCCAGATGGATGTCAAGAACCTTAACAGATCCATAGCAATAGAATAGACAAGGTTATTAAGGAAATGCCAACTAAATATGTTCTAGGACAAACAGCTTCACAGGAGCCACACATTCAGGGAAGAACTGACACCAATCATACACAAAATCGTCCAGAGCATAGAAAAAGACAGAAAACTCCTGAACTCTCTCTATGAATCTAGTATAAAACTGATACCTAAACTGGGCAAAGATCCCACAATAAATGAGAATTATAGACCGATATCTCTAATGAACATTGATATTAAAAACCTTAACAAAATAATGCACAATAGAATACAAAAGTATATAAAATGAATAATTCAGCATGATTATGTGGGATTCATTCCAGGGATGCAAGAATGGTTCAAAATCTGAAATTCCATCAATATAATTCACCACATTTACAAGAAAAAGGATAAGAACCACATGATAATATCGATAGACTCAGAGAAAAACATTTACAATGTCCAACACCCATTCCTGTTTAAGATTCTCAAGAAGATAGGAATGGAAGGAAAATTCCTCAATATAATACAAGCTATAAATGAAAAACCAATGACCTACATGGAGAAATGGAGAAAAGACTAAAACAATCCCACTGAAAAATTGGACTAGACAAGGTTTCCCCTCTACCCAGTTTTATTTAACATCATACTTGAGGTCCTAGCTAACAATATAAGGCAAAAGAAAAACATCAAAGATATTTGTCTGGGGAAAGAAGAGGCTAAACTATGGTTATTCACAGATTATATGATGTTATATATGGAAAACCCCAAAGCTCCACATTAAGAGTACTGGAAACGATAGAGGAATATGGCAGAGCGGCAGGATACAAGATCAACAAATAGAAGCCTATTGGACTGCTAAAACATCAGAGGAGACCATAGAAGAGCAGATGAAAAAGGCAGTACCCTTCACAGTAGCCAAGCATAAATTGAAATATCTAGGGATTTAACTAACAAGAAAAACAAAAGATTTGTATGAGGAAAACTATGGACCACTACTACAAGAAACCAAAAGTGACCTCCACAAATGGACGAATATCCCATGATCCTGGATTGGAGGACTTAATAAAGTAAAGATGTCAGTCCTACCCAAGGTTCTATATAAGTTTAAAACTATCCCCCAAAAATGCCAACTACTTTCTTCAATGAATTGGAAATATTGACTACCAACTTCATATGGAGAAGGAAGAAACCCAGATTTAGCAGAGAACTTTTCAAGAAGGACAAAGTGGGAGGGCTTGCTTTACCTGACTTTAGTACCTATTATTTAGCTACGGGGTCAAAGTAGCATGGTAGTGGTATAATGAAAGATTCTCAGAACAATGAAAAAGGACTGAAAACCCGGAAATGAAATCATTAGCATACAGACAACTGATCTTCGATAAGGACCCCAAAAGTATCAAATGAGAAGCAAAAGATGGAAAAAATGGATATCTACCTGGAGAAAGATGAAGCAAGCCCCTTCCCTCACTCCATGCACAAGAATAATTTCAAGGTGGATCACGGACTTCTGGGTAAAACTCCAAGCTATTGGGGCCATTAATGGGGGAATTGGGACAAACCGAAGAAGTTTGGTGCTGGGAATACACAGGCTATCAGAAATAGGGAAGGACACAAATACAGAGGAAGCACAAATTGACAAGGGGGACATACTGAAGATAAAAAACTTGTGTACATTGTAAGACTTTGCCAAGAGAGTAATAAGAGAGCCCACAGATTGGGAAAAGATATTTAACTATGACATATCAGACAAAGGGCATATACCCAGAAGAAGTAAGAAACAGACAATGACCAGACCTCTGCACTCCAGTGATTATCATAGAGAAGTTTTTCATCGCACAGAGTTGGAAACAACCTAAAATTCCATCATTGGTAGAATGGATTAAAAATCTCTGTTATGGAGTACTATGCATCCCTAAAAAGCAGTGATTAAAGCATGAGGCACATCGTCTCATAGCAAAACTTGGAGGAAATTATGCTATGTGTCATAAACTAAGCACAAAAGGACAAGTAAACGAGTCCACCGAGGTAAGATTGAAAAGCACAATGGGCATAGGGGAAAAGCTACTAAATGCATAAATTCCTGGGGCAAGGTCCAGACACTCTGGCAGGGGTCAGACCCAAGCCAAGGTTGTATATGGCAGCCAACTAAAAAGGAGGGGGAAATAGAACAAGAAAAGATGAGGGTACTTGGGGAACAGGGCACTAACCCACCTATGGGGAGGGTCTTGTTTATGTCTCTACAGAAAATAGACAGAGGTTACCAGACCTCACCCCGGTGTGCTAAATCTTGAGGGCAGCATACCAGCAAGGTGCAGCAAACTAACAGAGAGGACTGCAGGGCTGGCCCCAATCCCAGCTATGTTGACCCCTTCCCAGAAGAATAGCCAGAGAGAGTGGCAGATCTGCTGAGACCACACAGGAGCAAACTGAGAGGAAGAGAGAGAGAGAGAGAGAGAATTGCATCCTGGCTCACCAAACCTTAGGGATGCCATTCCTGATCAGTGCAGCCAGTGCACAACAAGGACCACCCACCATGAGACACGACATCCCCTTACAGACCCACAGCACTACAAGGGTGACAGCACAGCACACAGTGTGGGGATTGTTCCTGGTCTGATGTTCCTTCACCACCCCCACCCCCAGGCAAAACACAAAGGGAGTACAACAGAGCAGGAAGGGGAGCAAAGCAATGGCGTTTCTGAGGAATCCTCAAAACAGACTTCTGACTAGGGGCCAGGGCTTTCTACCTCATCAGACCTGATTGGAAAACATTCATCAGGGTCAGCAGACAGACCTGGAACTATTTATAGGCTTTTGTTTTTTTTTCATGTCTACCTATATAAGATAGGCAGAATTGTTTACAATCCCAAAGAGAAAGCAGCAGTTCCAGGGGGACATGGGAAAGGAGGAGGTTGGATAAAGGGATGGGGAGCCAACAAACCCAGGGACAAGAAAGCAAGAGATCTAAAATTGATGGCAAGGAGGATGTAGAATGTCCGGCGGGGTTCGATCAAGAGCAATGTAGCTGAGAGGAATTACTGAGAGCCAAATGAAGGTCAAACATGATAGTGGACGGGAGGAAAGTAAAAGGAAAGAGGAAAGAACTAGAAGGCAAAAGACATTTATAGAGGTACAAATACAGGTATGAACATATTTAAGTTTATTAATATCTACTGATAGGGATATGGGTCTATGTACATGTATTTATATGTTAAGAATTACGGTAGCAGATGGACGTTGGGTCTCTACTCAAGTCCTCCCTCAATGCAAGAACACTTTGTTCTAATAACCTGGAATTCTGTGATGCTCACCTTCCTGACACAATTGCTGAAGTCAAAATGGGTGCATAGGCAAATGTAGTGAAGAAAACTGATGGTGCCTGGCTATTACAAGATATAGCTTCTGATGTATCAAATGCTTGAAGTTAAACAAGTGGCCTTCTAGCAGGGAAGCAACAAAGCCCACATGGAAGAAGCTCACCAGCCTGTGTGATCATGAAGCCAAGAGTGACCACTGAAGACATGGGTGCTATAGCTAAGTGTGGTGAAGAAACCAGATGCTGCCCAGCCATCAGAAATAATAGGATCTGAGGTCTTAAAGCCTCATCTAAAAACAAACAGCCATCTAAGTCGAGCATCAACTCAGTCCACAGAGAAGAAGTACATCAACCTGTGTGATCCAAAAATTATAAATAATAAAATCCAAATCCAAAGGAGGAAATGGTATCACAGCTTAAAGTGTTAACACCAGTTTGCAGAAGACTATGGGTAATGATTGCAGGGTCCCCACATGGATTAAGCCTCCAGGGAATTTCCTCTGATCATAGTCGAGGAAGGTGGATATCCTTGCTATCAGAGAGCATTGTAAAGTCTTTTATGACAGATGTAGTCAGGTTAAAATGTAATACTTTATCATTTATCTCCTTTTTGATGAATTTTTCAGTTGTTTTCAGTTTCAATATTTTATTCAGTATTTAATATTTTACTATGGTGGTGTTGCTGTATTTTGTCAAATAGTTGTTTTGTTTGTCTACTTCCTGTTTGTATTTTGTATGACTTTCTGTATATAGAATCCAGGGTAGGTAGATCTATAGAGGCATAACTGGATTGATAATCACCAAGGGGCTTGGAAGGGGAGGTTGGAGAGTGGGGATAGGCAGGAATGGTGGCCGAACAACACTGAATGGGAGGACAAAATATCTTTAAATTATAGTGATGATTGCACAAATCTTCTTAATATGGTTGAATTACTAAATTGTATGATATGTGAAGTATATGCCAAAATAATTCTAAAAAAAATAATTAAAGCACTTGCCATGTTTTGGACCCCTGCATGACAAAAATGTTTATTGAATGATCTAATACATGGATAAGGTTTACAAGACTGTAATATTTTATAAGAATAGAAAGCCTCATTTTTCGCCTATGGAGGGGCTGGTAGTTTTCAACAGCAGATGGTGTGGTTTGCATCCCAACCATTAGCCACTGTGCCACCAGGGCTTACTTTAGCTCATTCAATTAACGTGAGAACTCTCTGAAGTAGGAAACTGGAACTCCAAGAAGTTAAAGGTTTGCTCAATGCTTGTCTTAGTATGGGTTCTCTAGAGGAACAAAACCTCAAGGAGGGGGAGGGAGAGGAAGGAGAAAGGAGGGAAGGACAAAGGGGAAGGAGGGAAAGGGAGAAGACCGGAGGGACAGAAGATGAAGAAAGAGAAGCCCTGGTGGTGTAGAGGTTTATGTGTTGGGCTTATAGCTGCAAGGTCAATGATTCAACCCACTAGAACAGCGGTTCTTAAGCTGTGGGTCGAGACCATTGGAAAACACATAAACATTTCACAGCATATAATTACATATTTTGTGATTAATCATTGTGCTTTAATCATGTTTAATTATGTTCAATTTGTAACAATGAAAAGACATCCTGTCTGTCAGATATTTACATTATAATTCATAATAGTAGCAAAATTATAGTTATGACATAGCAGTGAAACTAATTTTGTGGTAGGGGGTCACCACAACATGAGGAGCGGTATTAAAGGGTCGTAGCATTAGGAAGGATGAGAACCACTGCTCTAGATGCTCAGAGGAAGAAAGATGTGGCATTCTGCTCCCATGGCAGAAACCCCAGGGGTAGTTAGTTCTACTTTCTTCTACAGGGTCTCTATGAGTCAGAGTTGTCTTGAAGACAATGCATCTTTCTATTAGACATATACGTGTGTATATATATAATTTATTTAAAATAAATGATTTATGCAATTTTAGGGACCAGCAAGACCCAACACTGTGGATCAAATAATGGATTGGAATACACCTCATGTGGTTGAGGAGGCTTACACACTAAAACTTGAAGGTCAAGCAGCAGGTTGGAGGCCTCAATTGGCATAATTCCATCCGGTCAGATTCTCAGGAGATGGCAGGGTCTCTAGGAAAGAGTTAACTCAGTCAGAACTTATGTTTATATACAGGAGGATGGTCATAACTTTTATGAAACTTTCCTTCCAACTGACAAACTGTAACATGGAAGGTGATTACCTAGTATCTGCCAAATCTCTGAGAATCATAGCTTAGCCAGGTTGACACACACATTAACCATAATACCACAGGGGATTTACCACTCTTAGCCTATGTATTTTTAACTGTACAAGAAAAATCTTTTAATAGGATGGTTTTTGATGTACTAGGATATTTCAGTTGACATTTGTCCTAAAGAAAAAACATACTTATCTTGTTGGATGAAAACAATGATAATGGAAAGATGGTAACTCAGGTACCCATTCCTCCCTCATTTTTGAATTTTGTCTTACCGTTCTTTTGACACTGAGCATATATGAGGGGACTTCAACAATTTCATAAAAAATTGGAATGAGAAAATAATGGACTTTTCCCTGAACTTTCTGAAGCTCCTTCGTATTTAATATATAAATACTTGTCATTGCAATATCTTTCACATATATAATTTAGTGATTTTATTTATTATGTTGTGAAACCATCACCACTTCTATTTTCAAATTTTCCATTACCTTTAATAAGACCCCAGAGCCCGCTAAGCAATGACTCTCTTTTTCCCTTCTACCCTCCAGTCCCCAGTAACTGCAAATAGACTTGAGTTTCTATACGTGTATCCACCTTATTTCCTATGAAGTTCATACCATAATCTTTTCTACTTGATTTATTCATTCACCAAATGAAACAAAAGCAAATGATTATAATGTAAACATTTCTGAAAGTGAGCAGATATCAGACATGCTTAAATAGGCCTCAACACCTTGACAATACTATCTCAAACTCATCTTAACACTCAAGACAAATTGAGTTTTAGGAAATTCCCTTTAATCACATAGGCCCATGTTCTTGTCCCCTTTCCATACCCCATCACAGAAGACAAGCAAACTAACCTACGGTGTTGAGTATCCTTGTACTGGGTGAATGAACGTGCTGGTTCAGGGAAATTTTAGAGCCTTTGGCTATAAGACAATCAGTAGTTCTGGGCTCAAAACCCATCCATCTATATGTGTCTATTTTCACCAAGCCTGCATAACTAATCAAAAGATCCATGGGTCCTTGCCCAAAGAACTACTGCTCTACTCTACCAGTTTTGGGGCCTGGAGCAGATTGTCAAAATCATGTAAAATAATAATTCCCTGCTTTTACTATTTTTAGGTGTGTCAGTGTGACTTGGAAGCTTCAGCACCTCTAATCCTTCACCTTAGGGCTTCCTCTGGCTACTCTTCCTGCCCTCTGAGAAGGCTGAAATTTCTAGGGAGTCACTAATCCCTCCCTCATCCACACAACTCTCACCTAATGACTAATGGGAGTTGATGAATAGATAGCCCAGTTCTCTTACCTCTTACCCATTCTGAGTTTCATATTTTACAACATTTTACAGACTTCCTCATTAGAGTTGCCAGATGTTCACATTGATACCTTATTAAATTTTTTTTGACTTCTTTGCTACCTCGGACTCACTTTTCTGCTCCCTTGTTGATTTTATCACATATAAATTCATCAACTTCTTATTGGAATCCTTATCTAAAAATCTGCTTATGAATGAATAAAGGATTCTTCCAGTTGATTTCCAGATGCTTCTGATTTGTAGTGATTCGAGTATCCGAGTAGTGTTTTCAATGTGCTCCCTGGGGTGTGTAGTGGCTAACTTTTTCAGAAGTACATCACCAGGCCTTTATGTTGAGGCCCTTTGTGGTGGACTTAAACCTCCAACATTTCAGTTAGCAGCCAAGCACGTTAACCACTAGCACCACCCAAGAACTGTAAGGCTAAGATAAGGCATGGCCTCTGTCTAAGATCTGGAGCTGACTAATAAAAAGTTAAACATCTTCAAGAAGGCAAAAGTCTAAAACTGATCTAGTGTACAATCAAGTGGGAGTAGCCATTCTTACAGGGGTGAGGCAGGAGCGCAATTTTCAATAGTAGGAACAACACTCTGGCCCTTGACTCTGTGATAGCTGTTTGTTGTGCCAACATAGCCAAAGAACACATGTGAGATTAGTTGAAGGGCGGAGAGATAAATAGCTCAGTGAGCCTCACCTCTCTCTCTCTTGCTCTTTAATCATCGGACGAGTGTACAGCTGCCTTACTCATTCTGTGCCTCCATTCACAAGCTACACTACCTGTGGGACGCCTACCTGTGGACTGTGTTGCTGTAACTTGAGGTTCCTTCAAGACCTGCTCTGTCACGCAACTGGAAGGTACATCTCTTGAGATGAGGACTGTCAGACCCTATCATCTGGCTGACTGTTGGTGACCTGCTTTGCTGTTTGCTGCCTGTGCCCAGATAGCCTGAATTGCTCTACAGAGGACAACCTGGTGGCCCTCAGGACTTGAAGGACTGCCAGTGTCTCACAACTGTCTCACGGGAGTGAGTTGCACTGAGCCATTTGTACTGCTTTATAGAATAGTTAACTGCTATTCCTTATGTTATCTATATAAATATATGCAAAATTATTAGTGTCCTGGTTTTGTTTCTCTAGAGAAACCTGTCTAACAGAGACTCTTTAGACATTCTCTGATAGTACACCAACATAGACAGTTCTCTCTCTCTATATATATATATATTTTTTTTTTTTCCTTTGTGAGCATTCAGGTTTGTCTTTGTAATCTGTCAAGCTTGAATGGAGGAGAGGAGGTTCAGAGAATTAGCAGTGAATTATGGCATTTTATAATGCCTTTCAAACCAGTCACCCTCAAAAGATGTTGCATTATGGAAGTCTTACCTTGGATAAATGAAAGATAGGTGGTATGATTCCTGCAAAATGACACTCATATTAGAACAAAGAGCTCAAATAATTGTCAAGTAAGTGTAACTTTGCCCTGGCATCTTTGTCCCCATTATATAGAGATAGGGTTCGGAGGCTAGAAAGATAGTCTCTGGGCTCTAAGCAGAGTTCAAATGTGAACCCTAAACTAAAACACTCTCTGAAATAAGTGATAAAGAATATTTAGATGATTGCTTTTCCTACTGCTATCCTCCATTACAACCTCTAGACTATTACTACTAATGATTGTTCTCCCCTTGAATCGGATTTGGCCTCAGTGTTTCACTTGATAACTAAATGTGGCATAAACAATAGTATGAGCTAACAATCTACGTTTATGCGACTTAGAAATCCAGCAGCTTTCATCTAAAAATGTTAGTGTGCTACTTCTTGGAAAGGAGCTCCCCTATTTTGAGGAAGCCCAAACGTTGCCATGGACAAGTCCATACGAAGAACATCCGAAGTCTCCAGTGTCCAACCCTGGGTATGCTTCCAGTCAATTATAAGATCCAACTTCTCAAGTCATTTGAGCAAGCTATCTTTAATTTAGATTCTGCAGCCTCAGTCAAGATATTCCAGATATTATTTCTTGAAGCCAAGATGAGCTGCCGTTGTTGAACCTTGCTTGAATTTTAGATTAATGAGAGAAGCAAATATATCTTTTTAAGTGTCACTATTAAATTTTGAAGCATTTTGTTACACAGCAGTAGATGACAAAGGAATAAAAGCAATAATGCATTCCTAAAATGATTGTTATGATTAGGAGCATCAACAAGGGGCTTCACAAGAGCTTCCTTATACTCATTTATCCTATCTACTTGGCCAATGCAGAGCACAGAGGAACACTGGAGAATGTCAGTGGAATTTTAAAATTTACTAGGTTGGGCTTTAATTGCACCTGTTGCTCCAGATGTGACTTCATTGATAGAGCAAACCAACACACCTTCTAGTGACTGGTAACTAGCTCGACATTTAGTAAATACTTATTTCTAAATTCTGGTTAATAAAAAAGAGGAGATTGACAATTACTGCCAATCGGCCAAATCTAGTTTCCTGAATGTTTCTGTAAATAAAATGTTACTGGAGTATAGTTAGAGTCATTCATTTACATATTGTCCATGGCTGTTTTTGTGCTGACAACAGTGTTGATAAGTTGTGCAAAATGATATGCCCACAAAGCCTAGAATATTTACTATCTGCTTCTTTGCAGAATGTTTTTGCTGATGTCAAACTAAAACTATTAGAAGCAATTTGTTTTCTGCCGGAGGGCTACCAATACACATTCACAATCCTACTTACAGCTATTTCAAATGGGTAGTCCTATGTCATAAACTAGGGGTCCTGCTAGCGCTGTCAAATAGGTGATAGACTGCTAATCACAAGGTCAGTCCTTCAGATCTGCCAGGCACACTCTGAGAGAAAGGTAAGGCCATATGCTTGGTAGAGATTTACAAAGCCTCAGAAATGCTACACAGCATTGCTGTGCGCTTAATTGATTCAATAGCAGTGGGATATGCCATAAACTAGTCCACAGGGAACTTAATTGTCTCTACAATATACAAGGCATCATGTAGGCACATAATATTAATCATATCATGCCAGCTACATCTGGATCTAGTAACTCTTCAACAAACTTTAAGATATTCTCATACTAGAGGGTAGAAAATGAATTCCACAAATATTACAGACCCTACCACAGTGAAATTTCTAGAGATCCATTGGCTTGAAGCATCTCAAGATTTTTTTCTAAGATGCTGCCTCGAACCCTTCTACCACTTATTAACAACTTGTGATATGCATATGACACAACCTTGCTTGCTGAAAGCAAGGAATACTTCAAACACTTGCTACTAAGAATCAAAGACTGAAGCTTTTGGTACGAATTACAACTCAATGTAAACTAAAGAAAAGTTCTCAAAACTTTACTAATAGAAAATATGGAGAAAAGATTGACGTTGTCAAAGATTTCATTTTGCATCGATCCACAAGCAGTGCTCATGGAAGCACAGTCAAGATAGAAAATCAGAATTTGCATTGGGTAAATCTACTGCACAAAACCTCTTTAAATTTTTTGAAAAGTATAAATGAGATAGGGTTTACATAGTAGCTCCGTTTTTGCATTCACCACTGAATACAACTTAGCACATTTTCTGATGGCTTGTTCTGTTCCCCACCACCCCTTTCCCTCATCCCCATCTTGTAGCATAGTATATTGTCCTTCCCCCAAACGAACACCTGTCTACCCTTTGACCACTTGGTTCCCCTCTTCACCCTCCCATTCCCAACCCAGTAATCATCTAAGGTCATTTAAGTTTGTCTGAAAGTTTTAAAATAATTTTTGATTACAGTGGTGTTTCACGATACTTGTCCTTCAGGTTTTGACTAACTTCACGTGGCATAAGACCCTCGGAGTTTTTCCACGAACTGTTTCAGTTTCATAATTGTTCATAAGAAGCTGCAGAGATCCCGTCATGTATATGTACCAACATTTGCTTATCCATTCTTCCACTGTTGAGCAGTTAGGCTGTTTTCATTTTCTTGCTATTGTGAATAATGCTGCTTTGAACATAGGGGTGCATGTATCTGTCTGTGCTTTGTTCTTCATTTCTTTGGAGTACATACCAAGTAGCATTATTGCGGGGTTATATGGTATGTTTACTCCTAATTGTTTGAAGAAGCACCATATCATTTTCCATAGTGAGTGTACTGATTCACAGACCCACCAGAATTTTTGTTTTCTAATTTTATTTAACTTTGCTATCAATACTGGGATGAAGTGGTGTCACATCATTTTGAATTGCATCTCTCATATGACTAATGATTATGAGCCTTTCTTCAGATGCCTGTTGGCCACCTCAATATTGTCTTTGGTAAACATTCTATGTCTTCTTCTGTGTTAGGCTGGGTTGTCAAAAGAAACAAAACAAGACTATATATATATCCTAATGTTAGGACGGCATCCCAGCCATGTACCAATAGCCCTTATTCCTATTATAGAAGTCCTGGAAGTGTAGTGGTTACATGTTGGGCTGCTAATCAGAAGGTTAGCAGTTTGAAACCACAGGAGAAAGAGGAGGCTGTCTATCTCCTTCTGAGTCACAATCTCAGAAACCCACAGAGGCCGTTCTCCCCTGCTCTATAGGATTGCCATGAGTGAGAATTGACTCCATAGCAGAGAGTTTGATTTTTATTCCTATGATAATAGTGCCTTTCCTGGAAATCATACCTTTGGTCTTATAAGCGGTTCCCTGCTTGTTTACAGATAATTTTGACAGGCTGCTGGTTTACAGATAATTTTGCATTATATGCTGACATCATCCAAACATTCATGAGGTATCGGGGTTGGAGGAAGGCTGAACAGCAAGCTGCAATATGCAGATGGCACAACCTTGCTAACTGAAAGTGAGGAGGACCTCAAGCACTTGCTGATAGAGATCAAGGATTGCAGCCTTCAGTGTGGATTACAATTCAATGGTAAGAAGACCCAAAGCCTCACAACTGGACAGAGAGGTAAAATCATGATACATGGATAAAAGATTGGAGTTGTTAAATATTTTATCTTGCTTGGATCTACAATCAATGTTCATGGAAGCAGCAATCAAGAGATAAAATGATGTATTGTGTTGTGTAAATCTTCACACAAGATCTCTTTTAAGGGTTTAAAAGCAAGGATGATACTTTGAGGACTAACATTTGCTTGACCCAAGCCAGGGTATTTTCTGTTATTTTACATGCAAGTGAAAATTGGACATTAAATTGGAATGATGCCTTTAAGTCATGGTGCTGGAGAAGAAAGTACCATAGACTGCCAAAAAGGGGGGTGGGGAATCTGCCTTTGGAGAAGTTCAGCCAGAATTCTCCTTAGAGGCAAGGATGATGAATCTTCATCTCACATACTGTGAACATGCTATCAGGAGTGACGAGTCACTGGAACACGACGGCATGCTTGGTAGATAGGGCAGTGAAAGAGGAAGGCCTGAACAAGATGGATTGCCACTGGCTGCAATCATGGAATCCAACATGAGAACAACGGGGGGTGGGGGGTGGGGGTGGGGTGGGGAGGAGGGTAGTGCAGGACTGGGTGTACATAGGGTCTCTCTGACATCTATTATACATATGGGCACCATGTGTCAGAACCAACTCAATGATACCAACAGCCAAATGGTGGCCTAGAATGATCGTAAAATTATACCATTGGGTAGAGTTTCCAGCAGTGAACCTGGTTCACTTTAGCTGAGAAAGCCAGAATACAAGGGTGTACCCCCCAAAACTGCTGTGATGTGAAACACAGCTTAGAAAGACAGCATTATGGGAAAAAGTCAAGTGTCTGAATGGTTTTCTCTTTTCAAAAAATGTCAGTCAATGACAAATCTCATTCTGGATGTCCATCAACTGCTCAAACAGACAAAAATGTCGACTCTAAGACATTTGGAGTTTGTTCCACCAGGTCAGACTGTTAATCAAACTTTCTATTTAGGGGTTCTGAGAATATTGTGTAACAGTGTGAGGGGGGAAAAAAGGCCTGATTTGTGACACACAGGGGGACTGGCTTTTCCACCATGACAATGCACCTGCTCGCACAGCCATCTCAGTGCATCCATTTTTGGCAAAATACAGCATGCCTCTTTTGCCCTATGCACTGTATTCCATATGACTTCTTTTTGTTTCTGACATGAAAGGACAGCAATTTGATGAAGTAGAAGATGTGAAGGAAAAAAAATGAGGGAGGTGCTGCCAGCCATCCAAAGAGATGAGTTTGAAAAATGTTTCCAAGAATGGAATCACAGATTTGACAAATGTATTAAGTGTAATGGAG
>NW_022111324.1:70579035-70622668 GCF_000313985.2 Echinops telfairi
GGCTATCAAAAGATATAGTGTCTGGGGTCTTAAAAGCTTGAAGGTAATTAAGCGGCCATCTAGCTCAGAAGCAACAAAGCCCAATGGAAGAAGCACACCAGCCTGTGTGATCACTTGGTATCGAAGGGATCAGGTGTCAGGCATCATCAGAACAAAAAATCTTATCAGAGTGAATGAGGTGGGGAGTGCAGAGTGGATACCCAAAGTCCATTTGTAGTCCACTGGAGATCCTCTTGCAGGGGCTCACAGGGAGGAGACGAGTCAGTCAGTGTGCAGTGTAGCAATGATGAAAAATCCAACTTTCCTCTAGTTCCTAAATGATTCCTCCTCCCCGACCCCACCCCCACTATCATGATCCAAACTCTACCTTGCAAGTCTGGCTAGACCAGAAGATGTACACTGGACAGATAGGAACTGGAAACACAAGGAATCCAGAGTGGATGATCCCTTCAGGACCAGTGGTATGAGCGGTGATACTGGGAGCGTAGAGGGAGGGTAGGTTGGAAAGGGGGAACCGATTACAAGGATTTATATGTGACTTCCTCCCTGGGGGATGGACAACAGAAAAGTGGGTGAAGGGAGACTTCGGACAGTGCAAGATATGACAAAATAATAATTTATAAATTATCAAGTATTCATGAGGGAACGGGAAGCGGGAAGGGAGGGGGAAAATGAGGACAGGATGCCTGGGGCTTAGGTGGAAAGCAAATGTTTTGAGAATGTTGAGGGCAATGAATGTACAAATGTGCCTTACACAATTGATGTATGTATGGATTGTGATAAGAGTTGTATGAGCCCCTTATAAAACAATTAAAAAAAATACCATTCAAAAAAAAATTCTGGTTTTGGGGGAGTACCCCTTCATAATCAACATTGTTTCACACATGGTAGATAATAATTTAGATCATAAGCATACCACTCCCTTTTCTGAACAAAACCAGACCTATCAAGCTCAGTGCCCCCTGGAAATTAAAAACGTTGTACTTTGTCTATAATCCAGGATAAAGTGTAGATATCTGATATCTGATTTTGAAGCCCTTCTGAGTTGTACTAGCACTCCCCAAAATTCACTGCCACTGAGTCAATACCAACTCATAGCGACCCTAAAGGTCAGAGAAGAATTGCCCCTGAGACTGTAACTCTATAGGAGTAGAAAGCATCTTGCTCCCAAGGAGAAGCTCGTGTTTTTGAACTCTTGACCATGCAGTTAGCAGCCCAAGGTTAACCATTGCACTACCAGGGCTCCTCCAGTACACCAGAGGGGGGTTATATTACCCACTTTAAGAAACACTGGTATAAACGATCAAGACTTGGAAGAATATGATTGGACAATTAGTGAGAGGAAAGTGTAAGGCAGAAGTAAGCAGAAAGACCACCTTGTATGATCACAGAATGTGTTCTTTGTGAATTGTGTTAGGCAGGGTCCTCTAGAAAAACAAAACCAGGACACTTATGAGATAGATAGAGATATATAAAGTTTATACAGTGAGAAGGACTATAATGGCTAATTATTCCACACAGCACTACAGAGGGCTCAGATCAATTCACTTTTGTGGTATAGTTAATATACTGAAGATTCTTCAAATCACTTGGGCTGCCAGTCCAAGGACAATGAAGCAGACAGCAGAGTCTGCCCTCAGGCAAGAAAGACAGGATGGGGCAGCAATAGCCAATAGTGCTGGGAGTTTAGCAAAGCAGGTCCTGAAGGGATCTCGTACTCAAGCGATGTACCCATCAACAGTGCAGTAAAGCAGGTCTCAAAGGAGCCTCAAGCTCTATGGTAGCAACGTGATCCATGGGTTGGCTGGGCCCATAGGTAGTGCAGCACACAGTTAAGGCAAAGAACTATCTCAAGCAGCAGCATGCTGGTCCAATCACCTGGGAGGAAGAGAGAGGGATGCCGGCCTTGGAAAGCATTTATCTCAGTCTCCCTCCAATCAAGTTGAGACCTGATTAACACCGCCCCCCCCCCCACACGTTCTTATGGAGGTCTAGTTGGCACAATAAGCCTATCACATGAATGCTTACCAAAACTCGATTTCATGTTGTTGTTAAACTGCCATCTAGTTGGACACAATTCATGGATATCCCATGCACAAGGAGACAGAACACTGCCAAGTCCTGCATCATTCCCCAGATCGATTGCATATTGGTCCATTATGTTTCAAGGTGTTCACTGGCTGATTTTTGGAAGTAAATAACTCATTCCTTCTAGTTCATTTTAAGCCTGAAGCTTCACTACATCTTATTTGTCACCATAACAATACAAAAGCCTCCACTGAAAGATGGATGGTGGCTGTATATAAGGTATGTTGACTGGAATAGAACCTGGATTCTCCATAAATATTTTTAGAAGGATCAGCACAAGTCTAGTCCTTATGAGGTAGTCGTTAAATGTCAAAATGTTAGACTTAGCATTGAACTAAGCCATCATCTCAGATAACAACTATTTATCCTTCCCTCAATTCTATTCCATCTTAGAGTACCATCATTTATTGTAACATCAAGAAAATTCATGAAGAGTAATGGAAATGCCTTACTCTACTGTCATGTCTGGTAAGTCAGATGACAGGCTGCTGACTCACAAGGCTGTGGAAACTGGAGAATTTGGTCAGATAATAGGCTGCTCTTGCAAAGAATGCTATTGGTTTATGCAATTGTAGAAGTTGGCAAGTCCCAAATCTGTGGATCAAGTGTTAGTCTGGAAGACACTTCTCTTTTGTACAGTTTCAGAGCCTGGGCCACCTAAATTAGCAGACTGCTGATTCATAAGGCTATGGAAGTTGGAGAATAAGGCTAGAAAATTGGTTCAAGACCTAGAACCAGAATTCAGAGGAAGATAAAGTAAATGGAAGATCCATAGTAAGAGAGAACTCTGCCAGAGCATTTCTCTATATTGGGACAAACCACACTCCCAAGGAATTAAAGGTGGTGACTTGAGTCATGCTCTTTAGTAAGGTGGCAACTCAAGGTACAACCCAACCTAATCCTGCCTCCTGAATAAAACAGACAAATCACTCCAAAAGGAGTCCAGCACCCCAGGATAAGATTTACAGTACATTCCAAAAAGGAAGAAAATGGCTAGAGTGATATGTAAATCTTAACAGGGAAGCCTCGTCTTTCTACAGAGCAGTAACTTGTTTGTGGGTTTGTGTCTAGAAGTAGCTAGTGGGAAGGTCTTGCATACCTTGGAAGAAAAATGTGTACAAATTTTAAAATTACAAAGGAGACTAGGCTCACTGGTTGGCTAGAGATTGGTGGAATCTCCAGATTATGGAACTCAGTCAACCTTCAGGTCTGAAACTGAACTCTCCCTATGGCTCAGTTTTCAGCCCAAATATGGGCCTGTAAAGGGAACAATAATAAGAGTGCTGTACTCACAACTTAGAATACTCAACCATTTAAAATCCAAAGGGCAGCATTTCCCCAAGGACAACGTCAACAAAAATTAGGAAGGAAGGAGAAATGGAAAAGGAAACAGAGAGAAGAAGTGGGATAAATGATTGCATATTGAGGGAATTGCAATCAGTGACATGAAATGAAATGTAAAGCTGCTTAGCTGCTCTGTAAATCTTCACTGAATTCAATAATGAAATAGTTTTAAAAAATAAAAATGTAGTCACTGATAACTGTGTAGAAACATGTTACATGTCTTTGGTAATGTCTAGATGTAATTTTCTAAATCATCAACCAATAATATTGCTGTTACTCTATTATACAATTAACAAGAATTGGAACCAAGGGGTAGAGCTAGAAACAGCACAACTCAATATTAACCTCAGTGATCCACAAGCAAAATTCTTTCTAGTCTGTTCTCAAAGCCTTAGTTTGCAAAGGAGAAATGCCCAGCTAAGACTTCATTATACTGGACATTGACACTGTGTGCTGGCCATTTGGGGATCCTCATGTTAGTAAATCAACAAGAAACAAAAGGGGTTACTATATTGGCTGGGATCATCGTGATTCTCTTGGGGAACTGAACTATCACTGTAGGGATAAAAATGTACATAAAGGCACTTCTTACTTCTTATGTCCTATAATAAAACTAAATGGGAGATGACCTACTTCACTCAGGATTTCCAGTGACTAGCCTTCACTAAGGAGGCTTAGACTATCCCAATAAGGAAGAAATCATGACCATGTGAAGTGCTTGGTGAGTAAAAAGGGAATACGGGATGAGTGTCAAAAAAGAAAGTTACAAACACCGTCTATGACTCCATAATTTATTATGACTGCAGAAATTACAGTTATGAGAATTAAATATTTATTTTGACATGAATATATCTATGTATTAACCAATTCTTCCTTCTCTGCCATCATTTATAAAAATAATTAAAGGGACATATCCTTACATCAAGGAGGCTGCGGTAGTTGGTTATGTGTTAGGCTGCTAACCAAAATGTCGACAGTTAGATCCCACCAACTGCTCTACAGGCGAAAGATGAAAGTTTCTACTCCTGTAAAAATTCACAGCCTGACAAACCCAAGGAGCAGTTTCCCCATCCTAAAGGTTCACTGAGATGAAGTCAACTTGATGGCAGTGGGTTTGTTTCTGTGTGTGAGTCTTACATCTGGAGCCCTGGAGGCCACTTTGAGTTGGACATTGGGTTTCTAACTGCAAGGTCAGCGCTTCAAACCCACTAGTCAGTTAAAACCCCGAAAGCCAAAAGTGAGGCTTTCTGCTCCCATTACAGTTTGCAGGACTAGGAACTCTATGAAGCAGTTCTCTTCAGTCTCATACGATTGCTCTGATTTGCAATCAACTCAGTGGCCAGGGATATCTATGTCCCAGCATTTAAATTTCAGGATATAATAATGAGAGTGGATCTCAGCTGTAAGCGGCATGAATGGCACTCAGAAGTGGATAAAGGGGATCCGTGCTCTCTTTGTGGGAGAGGATTGACGTGTTTTCAACTGCAATCATGGCAGTTTCATACTATTAGGGGAAGCGATGATTTCATTAATGTCTTTCTCTGCAAGCTACATTTGACGAAGAGATTTAGATAGATGCCAAGTTGCATTGAACACTAATGACAGAAGACCTGATGAGTGATGAGCTGTTGGAGGACATCAAGAACACCATTCATGAAGAAAGCCAAAGGTCACTAAGAAGACAGGAAAGAAAAGATCAAATTGGATGTTAAAAGATCATCCAATGGCGGTTGCTGCAGTACATTGAGAGGGAGCGGCTGGGAGTTCAGACCAGATTCAGGAGAGGACGTGGAACAAGGGACATCATTGCTGATGTCAGATGGACTTTGGCTCAAAGAGAGAATACCAGAAATAAGTTGACTTGTGTTTTATTGACGCCAAGGCACTAGATTGTGTGGATCATAACAAATTATGGATAACCTTTGAAGAATGGGAATTCCAGAATATTTTATTGAGTTCATGGAAAACTTGTCCATGGATCAAGAGTTAATTGTGAAAACAGAACAAGGGAATACTGCCTGGTTTAAAATCAGAAAAGTGTGTAAAACAGGTCTGTCCTCTCACCAGACATATTCAATCTGTATGCTGAGAAACTAATCCGAGAAGCTGGACTATATGAAAAAGAATGACGTATCAGGATAGGAGGAAGGCTTAGTAACAACCTGCGATAAGCAACTGACACAAACTTGCTTGCTGAAAGTAAGGAGGACTTCAAGCACTTGCTGCTGAAGATGAAGAACTGCAGCCTGCAGTATGGATCACAGCTCAGTGTAAAAAACACTCAAATCCTTACAACTGGACCGATAGATAACATTATGATAAATGGTCAATCACTGTTTCTTGCATGAATCCATAATCAATGCTCATGGAAGCAGCAGTCAGGAGATCAAAATACACAGTGCATGAGGTAAATCTGCTGTAAAAGGCCACTTTAAGGTATTGCAAAGCAAAACTATTACTGCAAGGACTAAGGTTTGCCTGACTCGAGCCATGATGTTTTCAATTGCTTATTTGCATGTGAACGTTGGGCATTGAATAAGGAAGACCAAAGAAGAACTGATGCATGTGAATTGTGGTGCTGGAGAAGAATATGGAAAGTACCGCGGATTGCTGAAAGGACAAACTGATCTGTCTAGGAAGAAGTGCCTCCTGAGTGCTTCTTAGAGGCAAGAATGGCGAGACTTCGTTCAACATACATTGGACATGTGGTCAGGAGAGACCAGTCCCTGGAGAAGGACATGATGGTTGGTAAAGCAGAGGGGCAGTGAACAAGAGGAAGGCCTTCCAGGAGACTGACTGGCACAGTGGCTGCAATCAATGGGCTCAAGCATAGGAACAATTTTGAGGATGGCACAGGACAGGGCAGTGTTTCGTTCTGTTGTGCGTTAGGTTGCTATGGGATGGAACTGAATCAAGGGCACCTAGAACAAGTTGCCAAGGGACAACCTATTGGTGGTTTTGTATGGCATCGGTTTCACTTACTCAGAAACTAAATTTTCCAAAATTCTCTTTCCTCCATCTATACTGGATAAAAGTTAGCACTGAGAGGTGTGCACGGACATTGGAAGGCAGAAGTGAAGCAGCAGCACCTATACCTTGATGGAAGTATCAAGCCTGCTCCTCACTGCATGTGTCTGGGGCACACCTTCACCTGAGGCTGCAGTTATGATCGCAACTCTTATGACTCCCTGCAGAGCTCCTCCTTCAGCCAAGTTCGTACCAAATCCCAAACCAAGGATATGTTCAGCTCTCCAAGACCAATCACTGAGGCTGGTAAAGGGTAGATATGGATTCCATTTGTTTTCCCTTTTGCTTCCAGTTTGCTCTCCTCCACACCCTACCTCCTTCCTGCCTGATGGCCCTGATGACCTCCTGAGACGTAAGGCCGTCATCAACTTCGTCACTCAATTCCCGAATCCCATGAGGGTAAATCCCTACAATAAACCCATTATTCTATATCACTCATACTCTTGCTGCTCCTGACCAAAATCTAATATGCGTATCATTGAAAAATTGACCAAAATTAACCCAGAGGAAATAAAACTTTAGTATTCTACCCTATCTATAAGAGCAGGTCATCTTCTCTACACAGGTTTACTTTGGGCACTTTGCTCCAAACACTTGATTATTGGCTCTCCTTCTGATGGTCAGTGCTTAAAAGCCACTTGCCTCCCCTTCCATCCATTTCTTATACCATAACTGATTCTAATCAGAACTTAGAACCAAGCATCAACTACCTAATTTCCTGCTATTAGATATGTTTGGAAAAAGACCTCAATGATAACATGTGGCTTATTTACAATGGCTATCGCCAAATATAGCAAAGGCTATTTTTGTGTGGTCTCTATTTGGCGTGCCACACTTCTTACCTTCTAGGTAGCGTTAGAGCAATTTATTAGCATTCTATCTTGTTTACTTTCTGGAATGTGATTCAGAACCTTGGTGGGTTTTTGTTGTTACTGTTTTTTTATGCTGATGTTTCACTCATCTATACATGAAGAGGCTTCAACAAACTTGTGAAAAGATGGAATTAAAAGATAAAGAAATTTTCCACTAACATTTTGAAACCCCAGTGTTAGATCACTGCCATTGAGTCAATGCCAACTCATAGTGACCCCACAAGACAGGACAGAACTGACCCTGTGGGTTTCTGAGACTGTAACTTTATTGAAACAGAAAGCCTCATCTTTCTGGAGCAGCTGGTGGTTTCAAACTGCTAACCTTGTGGTTAGCGGCCCAACGAATAACCACTCATGGAAGCATATACATATATGGTTATGTAAATTTTAATATATATTATATGTGTAATATAAATAATATTAAAAATATATTATATAAATTTAAACACATATAAATTTTAAACATACATTTATCTAAAATTATAATTAATATATTTATATGTAAACATACCTAAATACATTTATTTTTATATATTTAAATATATTAATTTTTTGTTATAAAACCATATATATATAGTTTTCTATTTTATCTTCTTATTTCTCATATGCCATTACCCTTTTAGAATGTCCTATTTTCCCATTTAATATCAACATATGATTTCTGGGTTGTTACGTGTTTCATCTGTTACATGTCCCTTTGACCATGTCCCATGTATGAGCTTCCCTGCTTCCCCAGCCTCTTCTATGCTGCTCATCCATAATTCAGAAGCAGTTGGCACACTATTTTCCATAAAAATGAGAACTCTATATCCTGGTTAATATGCACTGATTGAAAGAGTGTTCCCCGTTGCAACAGGCCTAGAGGGTTCACAGTTGCTATTGTTAAAGTAACAATGCCAGCAGTATCTCTTCCTGTACTATGTTTGATGGACCCATTTCATTACGTAATTGAAATTATTGCGTGGACAGCAAGCTTGCTTGATTCTGGTGCTGTTTGCTCAAGGAGACACCCTCCACTTTTTCCCAGCTTCGCCCTCAAGCGCTCAGACCCAGAAACCCGAGGAGTCTGGTTTATACAGCAATCAGTTGGCTAATCCGTATTCTTTTCCTGCCTGAAGTGGTTAACATTCCTCCTGAAGAAACGTAGGCTAAGCGACTCAAACAGATTAGTGGAAAAGACCCAAACCCCCTTAGAATTCTGGGTATGCTGGCGGGCAGCATTCCTGCTGCTCCAGGACAGGCTTCTCTCAGAATCATAAACTTCCAGAAACATAAACCATTTGCATGAAGCTAAAGAAGCTATACTGGTGTTTCTCCTTTTTTCCCCCTAAAAAGAGAGAGAATAAATCTTAAACACTGTCAAAAATGAAAAAAAATGGGACTCCAAACAAAAAGAATGAAATCATCAATGATCATGATATATCAACCTGACTCTTTAAATATGCTCCAACACCCAGGAACATGTTGATTTGAGTGGTAAAATGCCCCATGAAAGAAAAAGTTCCATTAACTTGATTAATATTTTATATTAAACTAAAGTAATTCTGCAGCCCTTTTTTAATTCCTGTTAATTCCATCTCTACTTTTTATAATAAAAGAAAATATTAATTGCCATAAATTGAAAAGATTTTTTTAAAGTCAAAATATTAATTATATTTTTATAAGGAAAGATTTGCAACAATATGTTATGCCAAATACAGTTATATAGAATTGGATATGCTAGAATCCTTCAACTGTTCTCCTCACCCCGGGCTAACATGAATTTGCCACGAGCCTTCCTGATAACCATGTCCCCCATTACTTTTAGGTGCTCTCGTGTTGGTTGTGATTGGTTGTGACTGCAGGGGACAGGGGAGGACTGCCCTACAAGGTTTACTACACTGCACTCTGTGTGGGCACATGTGACACGGTCTTTCTCTCATGGATCTACTTGATGGGATTACACCACCAGCCTTTTGGTTAGCAACAAACTGTTAGCCTACTGTGCCACCAGTTCTCACATCCTCCTAAACCTATCTTCTAATAGGATATAGAAAATATATGAATTCAATTTCCTCCTCTGCTCCAGGCCCCATAGTATACGGAGAGAAACCTTGCTATATATTACAAAATATCACCCTGGGGAAGAAGTCCTTTGGATAGTGGCAAGAGCACATTTGGGTGATTAACTAAAGAATTGGTAGTTCAAATCTACCCAGAGAAACCTGGTAAGAAAGGCTGGCAATCAAATTCCTCCCCAAATCAGTCATTGAACATCTTATGAAGCACAGTTTTTTTCTGACACATATTCCATCATGGTGTGTCAGTGTTGACTCAGTTGAAGTGGACCACAATGGGGGACAAGCACACTAACATACAAACTACACAAGGAGAAGGCAACAGATATTTGCTGCAGCACACTACATGGATGAATGCTGCCACAGAGAGCAAGTGAACAAGGCCAGAGGAGGGGCCCTCAAGACCCCTGTTGGTCAAATAGCTGCTAATCAGATCACGGAAGTTGTAATCAATCAATTTTTCAGTAGCTTGATCGCCACAACCCATAGGTTGGCTAAACTTGACCTTACCTTTAAGATGACTTTACCGGAAGCATCCCCAAATCAAGAGGAATTCTATTTGCTGAAGAGTATGACCGGGCAAAAAAAGTACAGGGGTAATAACTGGGTCAATCAACCCTGGAATTCTGTTGCTTCTTGGCTAATTCTGTTTCACACGGAGCATAGAATATTTTCCCCTCCTCATCTTCATTTCCCCACATGAGTGTTTTATGTCCACCTCTATGTTCAGCAAATTCCAACAGCCAACCTACTCATGTTACTGATGGGTAAAAGGTGTTTGAGGAGAGCTGAGTAAAAGAAGGTGGAAAAAAGACACATCCCCAATGAATCGCATTTATAGAATGAAAATAAATGTTTACACAATCAACAGAAACACACCAAGTTTTTATGCGAAAAATATTTTTTAAATAAATTTTTGTCTTTTTTTTTACATTCTGATATACATATGTAACAAGGTTTATGGCACTATAACCAGAATCAAATCAAAACAACAACAAAACAAGGGAGCAAAGGTACAAGATGGGAAGGAAAAGAACTGGTTCTGTTGAATTCTTTGCTATCTCCAAGCTGGCACGTTTGTACTATTTGTCTATTATTAGGCTGCCAGCACTAATTTGTCTGCACCTCAAAACACCATATTATTGCACAAGAAGCCATAGAAGGCATATGGTATAATGGTCAAGTTCTTGGCTATTGAAAATAAATTTCTTAAACCTAGAAAAGGGACTCCCCCCCCCAAAAAAAATCCCGAGCATGAAACACACAAAATCAACAGCATCTTTGTCTCTTTAAAGAATGTGTGAAGGAAGGATTCTCAGACAACTTAAGTGGCCCTGATCTTCTCTTCGCACCAGTGAGCACTACAGGGCTTTGGTTGGGTTCAGTGTTCTAAATGGACAGCCCGGCCGGACTCCAGGGCCTTTACAGTTCAGTGTCCTTTCTCCTGACGTTTGGTTCTTTGCTATTGTTGAAAAGTGTAGCGTCTTCGGTCTATGAGCCTGCACAGACGGTCCCATCGCAAACTCTAGAAACTGCGTACAGCGGAAAAAGGGTGCTATTGGTATGTTTGGGGGTGGGGGTGGGGGGACAACCAAGTCTTAATTTTAATTGTTGGCTTTTAAAAAGTGACTTCTTTAGCCTCCCTGTTTTATCAGTTTCTGGGAAGTAAATCTTGGCATCAAAAGTTAAACTCTTCTCACACTTGTTAAAAAATAAAACATTTCTGCACAAGTTTGTCTCCATTCTCGAACATTATCCTCCCAACTTAGGGGGGAAAAAATTAAAGGAAAGAAGAACGGCAAAAACCCGGCCCTCTTGCTCTTCATCTCCTGATGGAGAACAGGGATCCTTCCTGTCCTGACCGCTGTCACACCACCGTCTCCACGCCCGTCAACTTTGGGGTAAGGATCCTTGGTGTCACACCGTTGTTTAGGTCTTCCTCAAACTCCAGCAACTGCCCCATAAAGTTAAGGTTTGGGGAAATAATTGGTCGCTTGCCTTTGACAAACTTATAAGCGTCAGTCATGGTCATCCGAGTGTGCTTCATCAAGTAAGCGATGACAATGGTGGCTGAGCGAGACACCCCGGCTTGGCAGTGGATGAGGAGCCCCTTCCCACACTGGTGAGCTTCCTCTGGAGAAAGGCCGGAGGGGGAGGGAAGGAGGGGGAGAGATCAACATTTGGTTAGACCTGACAATGCTGTATCCTGTAGAGAAAGAATGCATTAAAATGTTGTTTTTTTAAATCATTTTATTAGGGGCTCATACAACTCTTATCACAATCCATACACACATCAATTGTGTAAAGCGCATTTGGACATTCATTGCCCTCATCATTCTCAAAATATTTCCTCTCCACTTAAGCCCCCCCGCATTAGGTCCTCATTTTCCCCTCCCTCCCTGCTCCCCCCTCCCTCATGAGCCCTTGATAATTTATAAATTATTATTTTGTCATATCTTGCAATGTCCGACGTCTCCCTTCACCCACTTTCTGTTGTCTGTCCCCCAGGGAGGAGGTCACATATAGTTCCTTGTAAAGCAAGTAAATTTACCAGTTAATTTGGAGTGTTTATTTCACAATTTCCACAACGGGCTAAAATCAGTAGTAGCCTGGGTAAGAAACCTACCGCTTCACTTTTTCTACATTTAAAGAGACAGGCCAAAGAATCATTTGTGAGCAGTTTACATCCCAGGTAATGGCAGCAGACTGAGACTTGGCCGACAACACGACGAGTCGACACGCTCACAGACAACTACTGAGCAGGGAGACCGGGCAGCCATGAAAAGGGCTGTAGCGCACAGACCCGAAGGCTGGCTCCGTCTGCTCCGTGGGAGACAGATGGCAGTCTGCTGCCTAAAGATGACTGTCTGGGACCCACAGAGCAGTTCTACTCCGGCCTCCAGGGCTTCCACAAGTCAGGCTGGGAATTCCCTGCAAGGCAACAGGTTTTCACTGCTGTGAGTCAAGCGTGATTCAGTAACAACCAACAACAGCGACAGCAATTGTTATCCAGTCTCTCTCTCATTCCCCCTCCACACCCCAATCAGACTACTAAAAAAAAAAAAATAGGGAGAGAGAAAGAGACTGAGATGGAAGGATGTTGATCCAATCGCCACGTTGTATGACTGATCAAAAACGAGTGTTATTAACAATCATTTTTTCACCCATGTAACGGCATTTTTTCCCCTTTATACTCAAGAATTGCCCCCTTATGGGAACTGGTGCTACACAGATAAGAGTTTCAGTCTTATTAAACATTGGCCAAGGTTAAAGGAACAAAACTCAACTAGAAACTGACAACTAGTAGCTTCTCACTAAGAATCTCAACTGTTGCGAAATTAATTCTGAAGACTTGCAGTAAGTACCCAGGCACAGGCTGCCCTGTGTGTCTGAACTCTAGAGTCACCTGAGCACCCAGGCCTGTGTCGCCAGCCATGGCTCAGGATCCGAGTGACTGAGAGGCACTGCTTTGCTTCAGACAAATGAAGCGCCTAGGAGAATAGCCCGTGAGCAGTGTCTGAACTGATGCTAACTGTTTCTTCCAGACTCAAAGGCATCCCATCGACAGCCGCTCTGAATGCATGCTTGCTAGATGCAGAGGCAGGGAAAAGGGAGCAATGGTGGTGAAGACAGAAATGTTAACCTAACCTTTTCATTGGTCTACTCCCCCAAATGGAAACAGGATGTGAAATTTTCATCCTGACAATTTTTAGCTTAGGCAGACTTCTTACAAACAACAGTATTTCACAAAGTAAGGTTATCTCTCATTATTAATTTCTTTTCACACGATTTGTTCACCGTCAAATGAAGACGGGGAAGGGTAGGCTAAACTTGCAAACTGCGAAGCACTGGCTTTGGCCGTGAGGTTTCTTTTAGACTCAGAGGCTTCGCATGACAAATCAATCCCTGCTTCAGTTTTTCCTAAAGTTTCATCACCTAAATCTTGCTCATTCATAGACACTTTAGCTTGCTTTTCTAGATCTGGATCGCTCACACAAGACTTCTCACTAGACTGATAATCCTCATTCTCTTCCTCCTGCAAAAGTACTAAAACCATCTTAACTTGAACCCACAGAGACCACGTCTCCTCAGGGATACTCTCCCCATCTCTGTGTGCCTTCTTTAAGTTAACAATGACCTCCTCCCAGGTCTCTAGATCAAAAGTTCCTTCCTCCGGGAACCATGGATTATACCTTTTTACTACTTTTAGAAAACATTGCATCTTTTTCGTCGTTACTTTTACACCCTGTTTGTTCAGTAAGTGGATGAGCATACTACCATAAGTTTTACATTTGCTTTTACCTTGCCCCATTGTTCTCTTTAAAATACTCATTCGCTATTTCTACTACTTATCCGCCAATCCCCACACCGGATCCTCACTTCACACAATTTTCCGATTCGCTCTACATTCCGGTCTAATGGGTAATGACACCCTGGTTGAACGACCTCACATGAGGCAAGAAACTGCAGAGCCTCCCTCTCTCCCTCCCCGGATCTGAGCAGTGGGAATACTGCTTCCTGGCCAGTCTCAGGGACTCCAGGAATAATACCATCTGATTCCAGAATGAATACAGAGGCATCATTAAAACCCCAAACTAGCTTCTGAGTAGTTTATATTCCATTTCTTAACAACAGTTAGAACTTGCTGCAAATTCCCTAAAGCAAGACGGCATGATTTCAGTTTATCTAGTGTGTGATAATAAAAATACAATTGTACCTAGGCAAACTGTGCTTTGGAATGGGCTTTCAGGCTGGATACTGTTTGGTTTTATTGCTTTTTTTCCTTCTAAACAAGCTGGCAAGTCTGAATAATCTACAAGGAATGTGGGTGATTTGGTTGAAATCCTCTTCAAACAGGCATATCTTATGCTGCTTGTTAAATGGAAAACAATTTCTTAACTTCCCTCAATTGGAATTAAGTCAGATGAACTGATAGTCAGACATCATTTATCCATCAGGAAGTTTCTCATCTACTTGGTGACAAATATTTCTTCCTTAGGGGCTCAAGGTCTGGCTTAGAGATTATTAATAAAGAATTTGTGTTAGCTCAGCATCCACGAGGGTTGCCAGTTGTTAACTAACACAGCGTTGTAAACACTACCCCAGGGTGTTGTAGAAAGGTTGCTGGCTTAAGGGTCAGGAGTCTTGGGACCAGTCCCTACTCTGATGCCAAATTCCTATGGCCTTGGAGAAGTCTGTATCTCAGAGTTCAGTGACCACTCTTGCTTTTCCTTCCAGAGCAAACATTCCATGGTCCTGAGTTTAAGGGGTTTAAGGCACAATTAGTGAGAAAAACAGCTGGACGATGTGACCAAAGCTGTCAATTCCACAGCAGACCCACCAGACCCAAGGCTTGTTTATTGTCACAAAACTCACTGCCAGCACATTAGCTGTGACTTGCAGAGACACTACAGGGCAGAGAACTGCTCCACTAGGCTTCCTGGTTGCACTCTCCAGGGAAGCCGACTGCCCTATCTTTCTCCCAGGGTGCCGCTGCCATTTTGCCACCGGGGCTCTATGTTGTTGCTTCTGTTTTCCCCTGAGAAAGGAGCAGTTTATAAGTGTATTCTTCCTGTGACAAAGACTCAGAACAAGCTGCTGCAATGTTCAGAAACAGTACTGGACCACTCCTTGATGGTTTGAAAAAAAGCGGGGAGTCATTAGTGTTCCTTAAAAAAAGGAGGGGGCAGTAGTTAGTGTTACTTTTGAGTCTCTTCTGTGTACCAGGGGTTCCTCAAATGACGATGTGAGCCTTACAACTGTTCCAGGTCCTAAAAGCAGCAGAAGCTGAGGGAAGGATTTGGGTTAGGCTAATAGTCACTTCCTTCTAGAACTTAAAGCCTGCTGCAGAATCCAGCTGCTAACAGAAAGGTTGGAGTTTTAATCCTCCCCTCCTGGCCCTCCTTCTCCTTGCCCCCAAACCAACCACTGACAACCTTGGATGGCGCAGCTTTACTCTGACACACGTCGGCCACCAGGAGTCAGTTGGTTAGTTGATGGCTAGAATATTCCTTCTTGGGAAGAATTTGGAGTATATAATATAGCCTGACCTTTTCTATTTCAGTGAGTTTGGAGTAAATTAGTTAAGGGAAGCAAGTACCAATTCACTAGTATTAATGTTTCTTGCGACTCGATATTTAAGAAGGAAGGCAAAGAAGTTAGAGGAAAACCACCTCGTTATCCCCACCATCCATCCCCGGCCCTCTACTCTTCTCTGCTTCTCTGAAATGACCCCAAACATCTGAGATGGTTTGCCCAGATCCAACACTGGAGCAGATGCCCCCTTTTCTTAGCCTCCTGTAAACAGACCCTGCCGATTGCAAATTCGTTTTAAGGCCAGATAAGGAACTGGAAACATCTGCTATGCAAAAGGAGTCCGGTCAGGTGACAGGCATGTGTGCATTTGCTTGGAGGGAGTGTCAGAAAGAATGCAAACCCGCTGCAGTCAACTTAATTGCACGTGCAGCGGCCCTACAAGACAGAGTAGAACTGCCCCAAAGGATCCCCAAGGCTGTGTCCTTCCCAGAACCAGACTGCCACGCAGTCCCCCTGAGGAGTGGCTTGGACCACGGACCCTTTTGTTAGCAGCCCAGGGCTTTAACCATGACACCAACGGGGCTCCCAATGTCATACTGGTAGACCTTTACTACACTGCCTGCGAGGTGCTCAGGGACAGCAGCAGGCTGGGTAGCTGCAGCATCTGTTCCCACATCCAGTTATTTGCTTTAAATAAGGGCAGTTAAATGCTAACGCCTATTATTTTTCACTGAGAACTTGAAGGATGAAAATGTCTAGTTGAACTGCTTTTCCTTTAAATGCCACCTGATGACTCGGGCACACTTGACTGGCTGTGACTTAGGCGAAGACATTGGCCATATCAGGTGGCAGGGCCCCCAAACCCTTCAGAGCAGCACTTCGGAAACACAGGGAGAAACCTTGGGCTGACTATCAAAGCCCCAGACCCAGGGAAAGGCAGGTGGAGGAGAGTGCCCTGCAGGCGATAGTTACCAATGAACTCAAAAGCCTCTTCGAAGTACTGCCGCAGGTTCTGCTTGTTGCTGTCTGTGGCGGGCAGCCGCTTGTAGCTGAACAGGCCTTTCTCGTAGTGGTAGAGGGGAAGGTGAGTGGTGACATTGATGACGTAGCCGATGTCCAGCCGCTGCATCGTATCCAGGTCCTGGGCGTTCTGCTCGTTGCCAAGAAACAGGAAGGGCAGGATGGGGGTGAGCTCTGCGTTCTCAATGTCTGGCGTGGTGGGGAGGGACTGAGGTAGTAAGCCCAAGGTTGCAGAGGCGCCACCTCCAACCTCCGGGCACTCTTGGAGCTGAAGGGAGTTGTCACAGAGGTTTTCATGGTTCTGCTTAAAACTGCTAAGTCCACCTGGGAATGAAAAACAGAGAAAGAGAAATGATTACCCCAGAGGTGTAAGAACTGGAAGAGAAGGCCAGGAGGGGGTGGGGGTTGCTTCTCTGTTTTGTTATTGCTAGTGTTTTTTGCATAATCGAAACAAAATGAGAGTCCATTCAGGGACCCAGGACAAGCTTAGGAGGATCTCATTGCATTTATACCAACAGGCGCACGCTCCTCTGGAAAGAATTCCATGGGCATGATGCGATTTCAGGAGCAGCCAATGGTATCAGCCTCAAAAATCCATATGTTCAGTGGCCTATGTAGCGTTACTGCACTTGGGGATCACCCAGGCAGCATCTCTCCATAAACTCACCCCACTCAGAAAGCGATTTTTGTTCCCAATACAGCGGAGGGGTTGAGTGCAGAGACCCTGAAGGAGCCAGACCCCATTGCTGTGACCCTAGCTTCCCACTTGTTGGTCCTGTGACTTGGCAAGTTAATTTCTTCTCTGTACCTCAGTTCTACCATCTGTACAATGAGCATGCTGGCATCTTCCACTCAGTGTGGATACTGAGTGAATCTGGAATTGCCTGGCCCCTAGGATACGTTCAGAAAGTGTGAGCTGTTATCTATATTATCACCCACAGGTGGAGGCAGCAGAGAAGGGTTTGGAAATGAAAAGATGAAGTAGAAGCTTTCTTTACGGTCTCTTTTTCTGACACACCCCATCTCCTGTCCATTTGTCAACATGGACTCTTGGCAGAACCAAGTCTGATAGGAGACCAGTCACTGATATAAGGCGTCTGGGAACCTTGCATACATAAATTCATTAGGAAATGAATACACAGCTCTGAGCTAAAGTCCCAGATCAGCCTCCCAAGAGTCAAGGGTCTAGTCACAGGGGTCCTCAAACTTTCTAAACAGGGGGCCAGTTCACTGTCCCTCAGACCTGTTGGAGGGCTGGAGGGTTTTTTAAAAAAAAACTATGAACAAATCCCTATTCACACTGCACATTTCTTATTTTGAAGTAAAAAAACAAACAGGGCAAAAACACCCGGTGGGCTGGATAAGTGTCCTCGGCGGGCCACATGTGGCCCGTGGGCTGCAGTTTGAGGATGCCTGGCCTAGTGTAAAAGCATAAACCCAGCCAGTTTCTGGCCCCTAACAAGTCAAGTCTCACTTATGGGATCATATTCAAGGAAACATAATCTAGCCAAAGACATTCAAGTCGATGTATATAGAGAATGAATGATCTTTCATTTGCTATTGCCTGCCCTGAGATGTATTATATAGCATTATCTGTTTTTAAGAAAAGGTCAAATACATGACAGGAGGGCAGCACAAAGGAAAAGTTATCACTCCCTTTATTGTTATATAGCTCAATTATACGAAAATAAAGAAAACATTGATTAATCTGAAATGGAGAAAAAAAAGTTGTTCAAAAACATTCACCAGGTATCCAAATACTGAAAGTTTATGTGGATAATGAAAAGAACAATGAGATTAGAAATCATTGTTTCGTGTGTAACTTTTTCCTTTAAAATGTGTTCCCCATACTACCCCAGAGATAATTCCAAGGGGTCAACAGGAGGCTCAAATTGCACGCAATAGACGAAGGATGAAGGCATTTGGGTCTGCATTTTTATCACTCCATGAGCTCTAATTCTGATCTTACAAAATTACATAAAGCCAAGTCTTCCCTTTGCAAAGAGGGCAAAATTGGAAAACTCTTTCAAGTGAAAAGCCATCAGAACAGAGCATTTACACTCAAAGGTATTCAGATGCGTCAAGTCTGCCTTGATGGTTACAGAAGATAAGGCACAAACCACCAAGTGTGAACAGGATATGGTTCGGTTGGAATAAGAACAGGAAGTCAATCTACTCACACGTCTCTGAACCTAACATATGTCCTTCTAGTTCACCGCTCATCTTCAGTCACCGCAGCCGGAAACCCCAGGCTGTGCACGAGGCGGAGCCTCCTGCCTGACTGCCCACAGCCCACGGAGACAGGCGTCTTCATTTAGGCACAGGGCTGATGTAAAGCACATTCAAAAGTGTCGCAGTGGGCTCATTTTGCATAGCAATGAGAGTCAAAACCTACCTGTGCTCACGAAAAGAAACCCAAGAAACCCATATCCTCATTTCAATTGATCCCCAGGATTGAATTCTACCCCTAAATATTACTGGTTTATTCCTCAATGAAGCCATAACAATAAAATGTGTTTGGGTTCAAAGAGATCAATTTTAAAGTTTTTTGTTTTTTGTTTTAAGAAAAAACAGTAGAAAACCTTTACCAAGACTACCTCAAAACAAAACAAAAATTACCCACTGTCACTATCATGTTTTGCATTAAAGACACTTTGGGACTCTGGAGTTTGTTGTTATTTTAATCTTCCACCAGCTCTGTCTCCACACAATATGCATACACCATTCTACACAGACACAGAATTTCCACGATGGAAATTTAATTTTTTTTCCCCCCCGTAAGAAAAATACAGTTGCTATACTTTCCCACATAAATGAGAAAAACAACAAAGCAAACTTATCGACACTCTCTTAGCGGGGTTGATTGTGGGGTGGGTAGTTTCTCTGTTCAGATTTGGGGTACTAAAGCTGTACTTTCTCTTAAATGCGGCTAGTACAAGCGGGTAAGAAACAGAAAACCCCACACACAGAAAAAGCTGCATTCAGCTCTTTAAAATTCTCTCTACACCTCCTTTCCCAATGACATCAGCTGGAGGCTCCCCACCTGCCCAGTTGCCATAGCAGTTACACAAAGACATACAATGACATCAGTTGGCATGATATCAGCTCTTTGAGTACAAACAATACAAGAAGAACTACTTTGTTTGAGGCCTTTGGTGCAACTGTGTTCTGGGGAGCCAATGATGTAATGCTAACAGGTGGCATGGGCCTGCCATTTGCCTAATGGGGGGAAAAACCCCATGGGGGAGGGAGGGGAAATTTGGGGAGGAATTTGAGACAGACACATAGAGTGCTCTGCCTTACAGGGGGTGCTGATGTGCAAAACTCTGTATGTAATTTATGTGGGGGACTCAGCACATAGCATGTCAGCCGAGAGCAGGTAGGAAGGGAAAGAATGTCATTCCGGCATACTTAGCGAGACAAAGGAAGCTTCAGAGGGATCCAAAGTCTCTGGTTCAATTGCTCAGTCATCAAGCCTTAGAAGAGTGAGGCACGTCCGTCCTTAGGCTTGGGTGAAAGAAACAAAAGATGAAACAAAAGTGGGGGTGGCGCTTCAACCAAAGTGAACCACAGAAGCTTACAGGTGCCTGTTTTCCTCCTTTCCTTTTTTCCTTGTTAGCAGCGGTGTGGAGGGAGCATTGGTTTCTTCTTGCGGGGAGGTGGAAAATGGTATTGGAAGCTGGGCTGGAGGAGAGCAGGGCTAAAGCAGTGTTCCCTCCTAACGCACTCCCACCCCACCCCACCCCACCCCTGTCAGGAGTCCACCTACATCAAGCACCACGAGAGGCTGGACAGAGCAGTGGCTTACTGCGGGGCTTGTTTTATATTTGTTGTTTTTATATGAGAGTAACAGTTGAGAGCAGATTTCACATAGGGAAAAGCTAGGGGGTAATGTGCAGACAGACCTACGCTGCAACTGAGTCTGCCTCCTACTCACGCTGAACACTGGTGAAGAACTAGTTAAGCTTTAGTTTATCTGTACAGTGAACACAATATTACCTCTGCATAGTGTTGTGATGCAGATAAAAAGAAAATTTATATAAATGTCTTTTTTATGTAACCAAGTGTTCATTAATAACTGACTTTTATCCCCAAACCATCACCATCTTTCTCACCTGCAGTTGGCCAATATTCAGTCCCTGAAAGTCCCAAGTCCAGTGCAGGGACTGAGAACTGAGACTCAGAGGTCAGGCTGCTTGGGTTCAAATACCAGCATTGCCAACTACTAGCTAAGACACCTTGGGAAAATGCCTTACCCTCCCTATTTCTCAGTCTCCCCATTTAAGAAATGGAGATGATACCACGTACCTCAAAATTGTTTATTAAGCTGTGCTAGCAAATTTCTTCTATGTATTTTATAATGAATAAAGTACTTGGAAGTAAAGCTTGACACACAGCAAGCACCACTCGTATTTTTATTTTGAGAGATTAGTTTTAACTACCCTGCCCAAATGCTTAACCCTACAGAGTCTAAATGATAAGCTAATGCTCCAGAAGTTTTACTTTTAAGTTGTTCTTGAGAAACAGAGAAAGAAAGAGAAGAAAGAAGGAAAGAGAAAAGCAAGGGAGGGAAGAAGGCAAAAGGAAAGAAAAGAAACAGCGAGGAGCCAAGAGGTCTGCCGGTTTTCAAGTTGGAATAATATAGTTTGTTCTAAAGAAAGCAATAGCTCTGTAGCCTCCCGAGACAAATGATCTGCTTTCAATGTGCCTGGCCCAGCTTTGCCGTGAAGCCTGCCTGTCTTTGGAGTCCTGCTTTTTTCCAGAGGAGGGTTGAAGTTTTCAAATAAAACAGCTCTTCCCCCTGCCACTTCCACCACCTGGGCCTACCCAGGGAGGTGACCTCCTTCTGTACACAAGGGCTGGAAGTTATCAGTGCAAATATTTTCTGGGTAGGAGCAGCCATGCTGGGGGCAAATATTTTCAAACCTGATCTCCAACCAGGCTGGGTTGTGCCAAAGTGAGTGGGGTGAGCATGTGGCTCCTGATCAGCAACAGCATTGGCCAGCCCCCGAAAGACAATGTCAGAAATGCTGGCCACCAGCTCTTCCAATAGGAGGCTAGGTAAGTGGCCATCCAAGTGAAGTGATAGATTCCAGTTTAAGTGGGGAGCAGCTCTTTGCAGATGCGCTGCAGCTTCTGTGGCTGTTTCCTCCATGACAGCCCTAGAAAGAGAGGAGCTCTCTGGGTTGTGACTCAGAATTTGTGCTTCTGTGTCTCCCGTTAAAGAAACCACAGCCAAATACAGTGTCAGCCAGAGATGGCCAGAGTCTAAAGATGGTCTGTACTTTACACACAAGTTCTTTTGGTTTTATGCTGAGCTGTAAAGTAAGTACTTTCCAGAGATTAAAGGAAAAGTCTCCACTGAAGGTCAGCAAATAGAAATAAAACAAAGTGTGTAGGTGGGGTGTGGAGGCAGGGGCGGGGGCACACTGAAATTGGACTCTTCTAGAAATTTTCTGCAAGCATATTGACTACGATTTGTTGTTCCTGGTCATTCTTGCTGGGTGACTCGGGTTTGACAGGAAGGTGGGACTTGGAAGATAATAGGTAACAACATAGATGCTGGAGCGAGGTTTTTTGAATTTCTTTTTGAAGCCTCCTCTTGCTTCCTAGCTGTTTTCCTGGAAAAGTCATGTCACATCTCTGCACTTTATTTCCACACTTGTGGTACGGAGATGACAACAGTATTTAGCTCATAGAGATCTTACTATGAATAACATGTGGTGAGAGTCAGATATTGTTATGATCAGTGGGAGGTTATTAGTGTACCGGTATAAAGTGAATCCAAGATGGGTCCCTATTTTGTAGGCCCTCCTTGGAAACTGGGGTACAATAGGGGCAGACTATCAAAATTCTACTTGTACAAAAAAGAAATGAAAAGATGACTCTCTTGGTGCAAGGTCCCTAAGACCCTTGTGGAGGAAACGAACGATGTCGACTTTTCCGTGAGGTTATCCTTACAGTCCATGCACCCGACTGGGCATGTGACAGTAGGAATGAGTTCCAGCTCCATTCCCAGTCGTTTCACTGAAATGGTCTGCAATCCTGCCCTCAGAGAACTTGCATTTCCTTTCTACGGAGAGTGAAGCGAGGCTAGAGGGCAGAGAAAGGAGGCGGCAGATGAGAGAGCTGTTTCACCAGGAACATGGTAAGAAACAAAGGGAAAAACAAAACAAACAAAAACCATGTCTGTTTCCACAGGGAAAAGAAATTTCGGTGTTAAGTCCCGCAGTGTTGCTGATGGGAGCAATGAGTCACAGAGGAACAATTCTAGGATCATGCCGTCTTCAAAAAAAAAAAAAGTTTTGTTGGCATACACTTCACATAGCATATAATTTAATTTCTCAATCCTATTCAAAAACGTTGTGCAATCAACACCACAGTCCGTTTCGAAATATTTCATCTTATACTCATTGTTGTTAGCTCCCCATTTACCCCCACCACCCCCTGCCATGCCCCTAGGTTATTATTAATCCAGTTACTGTCTCTACAGACTTCCCTATCTCGTACAAAACATAAACAGGAAACAAACGAACAAACACCTGACAACAATAACTAGACAAAACAAAGAAACACCCAAATTGACAAGGAAGCAAGAAATAAAAAGTGGAAGCAACTTTAAGATGGGTCAGTGGTAAGGTATTACACTGTAACCTGAACACACCGGCCGGGGCGGCATCTCTTTGATGGCTTCCCTCAGCCAGTGCGGCCGCACCTGTGAAACGCCCAAGGAAAGGACCCCAACAAAACACAACAACAACCCAGGAACGTGGCCCTGACTGAGTACATGGAGATCGCCAGGGCAAGGTGCGCTGCCAATGTTTCATAAAGCTTCATCCACAGTTGTGTTAGCTCTAGTAGAGTATAAGTTTTCAGAGGGCAGAAAGGGTCTTATTTAAATCCCTTTGTAAATAATTTTAGTTAAATCCCTTTGCTGTTGGAAGCCACAGTTGATGACAGCCAAGTCATTCTCCACGGAGACAACAATTAAACAGCTTGGTATTATTTTTGTGAGTAGATGACTTTTATGTGAGCAGGAGTCAAATGTGGTATTGCAATAAAAACACATGATTTATTAATGTGTTAGACACCAGCAACAACAGTAGGGAGAATAATTGAGGTTGAGGATCTATCTCTTTTCAGAAATAACTTACAAAATATAAAATAAAAGGACCCAGGTGGTGTCTACCGAGTGGCAAGTGATACTGTTCAAATTACCTCAGAAATGCCTCTCACCAAACTCTCTTCCTGTAGTAAACTAAAGATTACCCCTGTTCCTACTTAACAGTATTTCATCTAACCTTAGTATATTTAGTGATGCTTTGAGAAAACAAAATAGAAAATTCCAGAAAAGTTTTACCAGAATTGCTGCTCGAGAAAAACCAAACAAAACCCTACTTTAGATGAATGATGCTGAGGTGCAGTAGCCATCAGCACCGTCACCTCTGGCATCACCATAGCTCTGGACACATCCTGTTTCCTCTGACCATGTGCTGTCTCCCCGTCCCAGCAAGGTGGCATAGTCCAAACCTAGCCTGGTGGGGTACACGAATGCTTGGCTCAAACGCTTACCAAGGACTAAAAAGAGTGACTTTTGCTAATGCCTAATCTTTGCATAATTTATAATGTGCTTTCCCTAATCTTTTCATCCTATATGCTTCTACAACTATTTTTAACCCTTAACTTGTTATAGGGTCATATAATTGTACCTATGTTTTGAAATATATCACTTCTTTCTTGACTAATAACATCTTTGTAATGATAACTAAAATAGTTCAAACTTTTTTTTTACATAAGTATTTACTGCAAACACATAAACGGAGTCAGAAAGATCCAACGACTCAGGCAATGTGACTTTGAAATATGAAAAGTGAAGCTTTAATTGTAAACCTTCCAAGAACCCTGGAGCCTGGAATGTTTCTGTGAGAGTCTAAAAGATTCCCCTTCTCTGGGCACCACCTCCTCCTCCCAGCTCAGACTTTAACTCTGGTTCACACAAGCCCCTTGACTAAGGAGCTGGTGCCCCAAAGGGCTGGTGATTCAATTCGAAGCCTGCTGAAGTGGCTCAGTCCACAGGGGGAAAAGGCAGCTTCCTGTCAGCACTAGCCCAGGGAGTGGAGTGAGAGAGGTGTTAAGGCCTCATTCTAATAGCCCATTTCTGCCATGTCCCCTTTAAGGTTTTAACATGTAACTGGTGTTTGGGATAGTACCGGTTTAATTTGTGTGTATTTGAATAGCACAGGCAGATTGTTTGAGAGGATTCTTCACAAGTATGTAAATACAGCCTGCTCCTTTAAATCTGTTACCTCATTTATTTACATTAGAACAGAAAGCACTGCCAGAAGCAACAGCTGATGACAGTCATGTAATTTTCCACAAAGCCAACAATTAAACAGCTTTGTGTTGTTTTAATGAGCAGATGACTTGTATGTGAGCTGGATTCAAACCACAAGAGCTCAGGAAACCCGGGAACCCACCTCCTCAGCTTTCACCAAAGCAATAGAAGACCCCTTCTTCCACACGACTAGCTAGAGTCCCCTTCCCTGTCTCTTCTTTCTTGCAAAACCCCTTCAGGAGTATGGAGAAGGGAAGAAAAGCAGAGATGAAAATATTGTACTGGGACTATATATGCAAGACTAAATTTCCAAGGGCTCCACAAAATACTATTGAAATGAGTTTTCATGCACTGGGGTTGGGGTGGGGAGAGGAATGGTTCCCACCCCCTACCTCCCTGTATTTAAGTGAAGTCCGGCTGGCTCACTCCTGCTTCTAGGCAAATTTCAGACCCGCCAGGTCCTGTCAAGGAACTCTGTATTTCCACCCTCCGCTCTCCATTCTATCTCCAAATGGCTTCACTATGAACTTTCTGGGAGGCCAGAGTCAGCCCAAATTAGAAATCTCCAAGTCACTCTTGGTCAGGGCAGAGATGGTATGCCCTCTACTCTGTGAGGTCTAATCTGGGAAGGCCTGACGGCTGGCTTGGTGTCTGTTAGCGTCCCCTTTAATCCACTCTCCTCTCCCTACCATCCATCTGCCACCCGTCCTCTCCACTCAAGGCCCAATCAGTCTGTCCATCTGCCTGGAGACTGAACTTCACTCCTGTTAAAAGAAATGCCAATTAAGGAAATACAACATTTTTCCTTTCAGGGCAGGTTTGGGACACAATCAAATGAGTGCACCCTTTGAGATACAGGCTGGTGGGGGGGTGGGGGCGGGGCAGAGGCTTGGAGTAAGTAGTAGGATGGCCAAGTTCAAGGCCCCATGCACGATCCAGGACACTGGCAAGTTCAGTTTCCTCTCACCTTCTGGGCCTATACTTTACCTAACTAGCCTTGTTAGCACAAGCCAGTTCCTGGGAGAAAAACACACCACCAACACCCATCTCAAGTTTCCGTTTTGTGTTGTTTTAAACAGACACACTATGTTCCATTTACATTACTTATCGCTGCTATCATCTTTTTTGTCTAGAGCAAGCACTCTCAAACATTTTGGGACCCGAGGAAGTTAAGTGACATGCTAATGATGTCCCTTCTCAACTCCCCCACTCACACTTCTCCCACCTCCACTCCTGATGCATGAATCAGGGTATGATGGGAGGAGACTAATAATAAGATAATTTTTTTTAAAGATAATTATCGATTATTGTCAGGGACATAGAGCTGCCCTCCAGTTCCAAGGTACAACGAGAGACCAAACCACAGGGGCTGGTTCAATGGCAGTTCAGAGGGGTTCTCTGAGGAATCCAGAATGACTGATGGGGGGAAGGAAGGGACAGAAAGAACTGTGCAAGGGCCACCATATCATATGGGCAAAGGGTACAGCACCAGGGGACACACGAGGAACTCAAAGGAGCTTAATGTGTCCAGAGAACAATGCAGGGGCAAGAGGGAGAGAGTAGTAGGAAGAGATCAGGGCTTCCTCACAAAGGATTGTTCCAATTTACTGCCCTTGAGTTGATTCCAACTCACAGTGACTCAGTAGGATACAGTAGAACTGTCCCTGTGGGTTTCCAATATTGTAAGTCTTTACAAGGGCAGAAAGCTTATCTTTCTCGCTTGAAGTGACTGGTGGGGTCTAACTATGGATCTTGTTGTTAGAAGCCCAATCCATAACCCACAATGCCATTACCATGGCTCCTTCAGAGCTTCCTAGGGTACTTGAAGCTCTTTCTTTTTAGTGGGCAGTTCCTGACTTGTCAAAAGTCTGTCATGGGTCATCAAGAAGAGTTTGAGAAGGAAGAGGAAGGGGCTGGTGGTATTAAGTGCCACTGAGTCAGCTTCAACTCAACAACAGAAGGAAACACTGCCCATCAGTCCTGAACCAAATAGACACACACACACACACACACACACACACACACACGCACGTGCGCGCGACAAAAAGGTATGAATTCACCATAGCACACAATTAACGTATACTACAAAACTTGGACAAAATTTAAGCCTTCTGTTTCCCAGAATGCCAATTTTAGCCCCATGTTTCATATATAAATATAAAGCCAGCTCTGGAGGGGACCATAACTATACACATGTAAAAGTTAAACCAAAAATGGTTGAGTGTTTTAGTAAAGGATAGTGAGAGATAGTGAGAGCATCATGAGTGGAATCAATGTCAATGAATTATACATGTATAGATTGTCCATAAGGTACATGGTTTATTATGTATATCTTCATCACAATAAAATAAAAATGTCCATGCTAAAGTTTTCCATGCTATCCATTTCTAAATGCAGTAGTTTGACAGATACTATACCAGAAATAACTGGGGCCAAGATTGAGGTACTATCTAACGAATGAGTTTAGTCAGAAGAAGCCAGCCCACAGAATCTCACTTCCCAAGGCCAGCCTCTAGCACAGGGGCCCAGTCCTTTCCAGAAGATACCTGTCTGCTCCCCTCCCCTCCCTGCCCTCCTGTGGGATGTGTTGCCTGATGCCCTTCTTCCAGATCCCTCTGGGTGTAAGATCATCCTTGCTGGTGGCTGACCACATCTTTGGGAAGCTACTCTATATCAGGTTATGGTTCCACCTTCACTGCTTGCTAAAAAGTCCCCAAACTGGTTAATCCATCAAGGCAGAGTAAAGGAGAGGGGGAAATGATCATGAGCTCATCCTGGAGGGCTGGCGAGGGAAGCACGTTAATAGGGGGCAGAGCGCTATAAAAACACAAAGCCATATTTTCCCCAAGAGCTCAACAAGATACTCTGTATTATTGTTTAATTCTCTGAAGAGAAGGAAAACATTCTTTTCTCTTCAGTGCAGAAGTTTGAATAATGAAGCACTGCTAAACAAACAAACAGAGGAAAGCCCAGTAAAGCTATTCATTAAACAAGCCCACTGAGCAAGAGGAAAACTGTTGCTTAACAATCCATCCCTTAGACCCCAAATTAAACGCATGGCAACTTCACAGCAAAAGTATGTTTCCCAATGGGATGCAAGTGAAGTCCAATTAAATAAATCTCTAGAAAAGTCAAGAGTAAGCCTCAAGGGAGAGCATACTTCTACTGTGAAGCACTCCCTTTGGAAATTGCTTGCACAAAAGGTCATCTCGAAACATTCATGACGAGAGGAAGGGGGGGAAACAGGAAGCCATGCGAGGTTGCCGCAGTGGAGTTGGTTGGGTTCCTTTGCTGAGATCCTGTATGTGGGTCCCCATGAAACCACCATGTTCAAACAACCTGCTTTTATGACTGTGTATCTGAAATAAACTGTAGGTCAAAGGGCTTCAATTTAGGGATTTCAGGAAGTGGATGGGGGAAGGGTCCAGGGTCAACATCAAATCTGAGTTGTGTTGCTGGACCACTGCTCTTTCTTCCCAGAAGGCACAGCAACAAGCTTAGGGGTCGAAATGAATTCTGTACTTGGCAAGACTACCAAGCAAAGACGAGCATTTGTGACCAACTGTCAGGAAGAGGTCTGAGATCTCCTTCACGTGGATTCGTCTCGTTGGCATGCCCAGCAGTCACAGCAGCTTCAGACGGCCGCCAATATGAAACCAGGAGGCTGCTGCTGGGTATTGAAATATACCTGAGGTTGCAGCAGATCAAAAGGCGGTACATTTCCATCTGAGTGAACCCCCTTCAGGGATTAAGTGGGGGAAATCAACCAAAAGGTCAGTCCATCTCTGAGGAGGTGGACTAGGACTAGACGAATCGGCTGTCAGCAAGAACTTGAGGCTAAGTGGATGAGCAGCCAAGTAACGGTCACTGCCACCTGGGACACGTGGCACAGAAAGCTGGCCTCTCTGGCACCATCGAACGCGGTCATGTCACATGGGATCCATGCCCCATGCTGCCCCGGGGGATGGAAGCCTTGACAGCAAAGCCTCAGAATGCAGCACTTCTTTACATGAACGTGAGGCCGGGCTCTAGCTTGATGTCTTTTTGGCCATCCTCCCTAAAATGAGAAGTTTGGAATAACCTTGACATTTCTAGGCTTTTCTAACTTAAACCCAGCTTGGTGAGTTGAACATGGAGAGCAATGGCCAAAATAAGTGAGCAGTTGTCTGAGGGCGTACAGCCTTGCATGATCTCTGTTCCCACTTCAGAGCGTTTGCAGGGATAGTTCCATCTTCTCCGACTCTCTTTCCCCACATCCTCAAAGAGGTGATTCAGATCAAACGTATCCTTCTTGGACATTCAATTCAGATCTCATTCATCCCATCACAGTTTCATTGCCTTTGCATCATTTACTACTATCCAAAATTACTCCTTTACTTATCTCCTCACTTGTTTGCTACTATTACTAAAATCTGGACCCCTCTCCCTGAAAACTTGTCTTCAGAGAAAATGAGCAAATGTGCTACCTTTTCAGCACTGTGGCCTTGGCAGAGTTCCTTACCTCTTTGTATCCTGGCTTCCTCAATTATAAAATGAAGTTAACAGCAGTCCTACCAGTTAACAATAGCGTTATTGGGGGAAATTAAATAAGACCTGCTACCCATTCCTCATTGAATAGCTATTAATTATTGTATTTTCAACCGCCTCATATGCATTTGAAACTTGGACACTGAATAAGGAAGACAGACGATGAATCGATTCATTGGAATTGTGGTGCTAGAGAAGATATTGTAACTACCATGGACTGCTAAAAGGACACACAAATCTATCTGGGAAGAAGGATATCCAGAGTGCTCCTTAGAGGCAAGGACAGCGAGCCTTTGACTCATGTAGTTTGGACATGTTATTAGAAGACACAAGTCCCTGGAGAAGGGCGTCATGCTCGGTAAAGCGGGGCAGCAGCAGGAGAGGAAGGCCTTTCAGAGGGGGACTGACGTGGTGGCTGCAACACTGGGCTCAAGCCTAGGAAAGCTGGTGAGGCCGGCCCAGGACCGGGTGGTGTTTCGTTCGGTTGTGCAGAGGGTTGCGATAGATCAGAACAGACTTGATGGCACCTATTATCAATAGTTATTGATTGTGATTTTAATTATTCACCCTTTTAATGCCTAGAGCAAACTTGGTTGTACAGTAGGTGCTCATTTAAATAGTTCTACCATAAATGAACATTGGAATGAGATGACAATGAATCAGATTATTGTAAAGCACCTCTTATTGGACTGATCATTATGCAAAGGTCTTGTGTGTTCAAAGACCCAGGAGTAAGAACCGAGTCTTAGGTGGTTAGCATGATGTTAGCGATTCAAGGAATTAAAAATGAGGGGAGAGTATAAAGGAATATCAGTGGAAACTCAGCTAAAAGGATTGCAGCTGAAATGTCATGTGAGCACACTGAGGAGTAACGTTATCAACTGACAGGAAGTAATGAGTCTATCACCTGTGACACCTGCAAGGCAGGTGCAGGGTCAGCCAGGTGATCAGCAAGATAACTTGGAGGGATGACATTCCACACAATTGATATCCTTTAATCCTTTCTCCCTCTTGGACTTTCTACAGGAGTGGTGCCTAGAGAAGGTGGAGGGAAAGCATCGAGGACAAAGGAAAGAAGACAAGAGAACACAGGTAGTGGGCAGACAATGGGAGGGACCCTTCCTTCGCAGTTCAACACATGATTATTAAGAACTAAACATGGGCTCCACCACTCATCTGGCAGTTTGTCAGACTGGGGTGGAGTGTGTGTTGCCACGGTGCTGGAATCTATGTCATCAGTGTTTAAAATATCAGCAGGATCATTCAGAGTGGACAGATTTTATCTCCTCCCAGACTAAGCTACTGGCATGGGGTAGGGGGCTGGGGGTGTATGGAACCTTGGTGATGTGCTTCTGAAATGTAATCAGTGGAAACCATATGGATCACAGCAGAGCACCGCCTGCCATGGTGCTGGAAGACCAGCTCTCCAGGTTGGGAGGCACTCATTTTGTTCTGCTGGCCACGGGCTCACCATGAGTCAAAGCCAACTCAGTAGCAACTAAGCACTACAAATAAGTCTGAGGGCAGGGTGCTAAGTACTGGGTGTAGAAAACAGCACAGGATTTACTGCCATCTTTCAGGCTTGGCTGGCCCTCCCACTAGACATGGAAGAGAAGTGGCAGAAAGATGACTAGGATGGAGTATCATTCCCACCCCTCAGCGATTCCATTTCTGTTGTCCTGCCTGCTGCTAGAGGGATTGAACACTGATCTCAAATCAGGAATTCTGGGCTCCTCTTAATTCCTTCTCTTAATCGTCCACCATTCAGTAAGTCACTTGCCCTCGAGACCGTTTCAAAAGATGACTCCTATCTCAAAGGTACCGAACTGGCAATTGTTGGACTTTGAAGGTGCCCAGTGAGGGTGCCCTGGGACTGTCACATACTTACTATTTTAATGCCCTTCTTGCGTTATGATGATATCGATTAATCTGTTGTGGCTCTGCCTTTCCGCATGAATATTATTGAAAGTTTTGCCCTATCACCAACTCCCACTGTTTATGTAAATAGTGTCCAGATTCTTGAGAATTTAATCCATACAATTCAATAGCGCATGTATTATAGTTCAAAAGTAATAATAATAAAATAAAACATGCAATCATATCATAAGAACTTCCTGTTTAAACACAGGAGTTTTATCTTTCCTACAAAAGGGCTATGGCCACTCTGGGCTCTCTTACGGAGGTGCTGTCAATTACAGGTGCTCTTGCCAGGTAGACAAAGAGCCTTAGAGCTTCTGGTCCTCCAGAGGAGGAGATGCTCAGGACGATGGGAGGGAAGAAAAGGCCTAACTTTCCACACCTTTTTAGTGGGTTCAAGGTCTTTGGGTGACACATCTGCTTGGGCACAGTCATTGTAAGGCAGACTCATACCTGTGGGTTTGTTTTTGATGATAACCTAATGAGTGGAGAACGTCTGCTCGGATGATTTGAATTCATCCATGCCAGCTAACATCCTGCACTTCTCCAAAGAGACACAGTTCCAGCCAGCGCATTAAGGGGGAGCTAATGAAATAAAACAGGATAGTTCTTAAGTCGATACTTTTGTATGGCCTGAAAACAATGTTATAAACATCCAAATAACCCTTGGCAGAAAAATGGTTCTCCACCCCGGTCCTGAAGGTCAGTGATTGAAACTTACCCCGTGGCACTGGGGCAGAAAGAGGAGGTCTGCTTCTGCAAAGATCAGAGCACTTCTACCCTGTAACGTGTGAGGTGTCATGAACCTGAATCAATTTGACAGTCACGGGCCTGGGTTTGGTTTTTGTTTTCTTCCTTTTGTGGGTTCAGATGAACCTGCAGAGCCCTCTCAACAACTGGGACTGATCCATTCAGAGTTACCAGGAGTGACAATGAGAGATGCTCATCGTCCCCTTGTGTGAACAACCCCCCATGCAATCTATTAGAACAAAGCTCTGAAAAACACCCGCTCCCCAAATCATCAACCTACCTGAGTTCCCTGGAAGGAACTCATTACCAATCTGAAAAATTAAGAATATCTGGTATCAATGGGAATTCCTTGGGTGGTGCCAAATGTTAAAGGTCTTGGCTACTCATCAAAAGGTTGAAAATTAGAGTCCATGCAGAGGTACCTTGGAAGAAATGCCTGGTGATCTCAAAAGTCACTTGTGGAGAACCCTCTCGAATACAGTTGGATTCACAGTCATAGTCATGAGTCCCAGTGAATGGAGTGAAAATCAGGGAGAATAGATCAACCACCATATGCTCTTCCCCTCCCATGCTCCTAGGTCCCCTCAGTACAGGTTTGACTAGCAGCAAAATCAAGTGATGGTGGACTATGGCTTTCAAAGGGAAAAGCCTTGATAAAGTAGCCAGATAAGAGTAGTTTCTCAAAGCCCCAAATGGCTGAGGATTCTGGAGGAAGCAAAACTGCAGGGAAAACTTTTAGCTCATTAAGTCCCTGAGCAGCCCTTCCTCCTCCTCTTGGGCCACATAGCTGCTTCACAGCCCAGACACTGCTGACTGGACCTAGGAGAAAGTTCTGCTTTGGGAACCCAGAAGCATGCCATTAGTAGGAGATTGATCTCAAGATAATTAGTAGGTAGCTCTGTACCATTTGATTCTCAAGACACAAACTATTCTTTCTCTCTCTCTTTTTTTTTTTAAAGATGCAGAGACATAAAGCCCTATGCCTTTGAAGTGGGGTCACACAGTCCCTTCCTCCCAATTTTGCAGGAGAGAGCTGCCTGCACACCATCCCCAGGAGATTCATTTACTTCAACTCTCACTTGGAAGGTGGGTGGGACCTTCAGAGGTACCTTCAAATAGAAATAAAGAGTCACCGAGTAAGGGCAGGCAAATGCAATTTTACATAATCTGTACAATTAATTATAATAAATTCAATCCAATGCACATCCTCTATCAAGGAAGGCAAGCTAATTATCTGTCAGAGAATTATCTCCTATTTAAAGGGCATTTTACCTCAATTTGGCAAAAAGAACTAATGGGAATTGTCTTTCCTACTGATGTATTCTTGCTGCCTGCCTCTGCTTAAGTACCCAAAAGGCTTCAGTACTACACTAAAACCCCAGGGTTTGTTGGGGGTGGGGAGTGGGAATAAAAAAGGGAAAACATCTATTACTTGGCATCTTGCAGTTTAACTTTCTGCTATTGTTGTAATGATGTCCCTTTCAAAGTATTTTATCAACAGCATAAAACTGGGAGTGACTCACATTTATGAAACAAGAAGCTGTTGTCAGCCCTGCCAGATCATTCACTTCCACAATCACTCTGTTCTACAATTACGCTGACTGCTGCCTCAAAGCCCCTCCCTCGGCCCACCAAAGTCCAAGTCCAAGTGCAACACCTAAGTGAATACAAATCTGCTAGGCTCTTGCAGGAAGACCTGGGGAAATGAGCAATTATGATAGGCTGTATGCGCAAGACGAAAGCAGACAAGGAAAGGCAAAAAGCAGGGGAAGGACGCCTGGAAGCAGCAGCCGCCGCCCCAGCGCCAGTGGCTTGCAGCCTAGTAGCCATTACTCAAGGGTGGAGGAGGACTGTAAAACACCAATGTGATTTTAGAGTATCAAAAAATTGAACACAATTTTAACGTTTATTAATAGAGAAACTAGTGAAGTCAAATGTTGTAAACCAGAACCATAGCCCTGAAGGAAAAAGAAAGATATATGATAACTTAACAGGAAGCACTTTACAATACAAAATGAAAATGGGTTTCAGTTTCTATATGAGAAACTACAGAAATGAGTACATATATGAGAAAAGAACGAAGAAATCATGTCAAAATGAAACTAAGCTTGACAGGGTGGGTCAGTACATAATCCTTATGTTTTTAAAAAATTATTTTAGTAGTTCATCAATAGGTATGTGATAAAAAGCATTGACTAAGACTTAATTTTCTAAGATTTCTTTAGATAAAAAGAATATATAATATTTCAGTATCCCACTTATTCAGAAAAATACGCATGTATTTATCTTCCTGCTGTGCTAGAAAAGCACCAGGCTTTTCCAAACCTGAAACAAAATGGTCTATGAAGCAAGTAAGATTCTTTCCAAGTTATGTCCACTACTGGCAGCATCAAATCATTGCGCCAAATTATACTTAAAAACCCTTGGGTATAAATAGATGCTGATGAAAATAATAATCTATTGCTATCCACAGTCTTATTAAATACCCTTGTGGTAAATATTTAATATTGTAGCTCTGACATAGTTTTCAATGTCAGATAGTATATGCCAGACATTGTTCACAGCAGTTGGATGTATGTTAGCTAATACAATCCTCAATCAATCTCACAACAAAAATAGCCATTATCACCCCCATTTTATGGATGAGGAAACAGGCACAGAAAAGTTGATTTCCTCAAGGCTGTACTTCTTTTCAAGAAGGGGCAAAATCAGAATTTAAATTCAATAGTCTGGCTCCAGAATCTGTGTCCCCCATACTTTATCTTTTCTGTAAGAAAATAAACATAAATTTTCACCATGAAGACAAGAGTACAAATTTGTAGAAGCATCTGTGAATGGATTCATGAAGAAGTCTCTTAATAAGCTCCCCAGAAAGGTAAAACAACACAAAAGCCCATGGAGTGGCTTGGCTGAGCACATGCATTCACAAGATGTGCTTATTTAATAACTCAGACACAAATCAAGGGATTATACTCCCACTGTGAGTTAAAAACAAAACTGAACTGAGAGGAAACATGAATTCTGAGCCAGCCATGCTATTAGCTATTTATATGCCCTTGGGCAAGAAATCAGAGCCCTGGTGGCATAGCGGTTACACGTTGGGCACAAGGTCAGCAGTTTGAAACCACCAGTCCCTCCATGGGAGAAAGAACAGGGTTTCTACTCCCGGAAAGAGTTACAATCTCTGAAACTCAGAGGTAGTTCTACCCTGTCCTATAGGGTCACGATGAGTCAGAATCAACTCAACAACACTGAATAAGTTGGGTAACTCAAGAGTTGAAACATGAGGAAAGGAAAAGATAAAAATAGTGTAGCATACATTGTTTGATAAGATCCCTGTTCACTCATTCCAGAGAATGAACTTTCCCAAATCTACGATATGCAGATGACATAACCTTGCTTGCTGACAGTGAGGAGGACTTGAAGCACTTGCTGATAAAGATCAAGGATTACAACCTTCAGTATGGATCACAACTCCATGTAAAGAAGACCAAACTCATCACAACTGGACCAATGAGTAACATCATGATCCATGGAGCAAAGACTGAAGTGGTCAGGGATTTATGTTGCTTGGAGGCACAATCAAGGCTCAGGAGAGCAGCAGTCAAGAGATCAGGTAATGCTTTGCAGTGAGTAAATCGGCTGCACAAGACCTTTTTATAGTGGTGAAAAGCAAGAATGTAACTTTGAGGACTAAGGTGTGCCTGACCCAAATTATGATATTTTCCATTGCCTCATATATATGTGAAAGTTGGACATTCAGTAATGAAGATCAAAGAAGGATCGATGCACGTGAATTGTGGTGCAGAATATTGAAAGTACCAGGGACTGCCAAAAGAACAAACAAATCTGTCTTGGAAGAAGTACAGTCAGAATGCTCCTTACAGGCAAAGATGGTAAGGCTGCGTCTACCTGCTTTGGACATGTTGTCAGGAGAGACGAGTCCCTAAAAGAGGACATCATGCTTGGTATAGTGGAGGAGCAGTGACTAAGGCACGGCTTTCAACAAGATCAGTCAACACAATGGTTGCAACTAAGGGCTCAAACATAAGAGCAATTTTGAGGATGGCACAGGGTGGTGTTTGATTGTGTTCATTCTGTTGTGCATTAGGGTCACTGAGTCGTGACTGACTTGATGGCCCCTAACAACAACAACAACAACAACAACAACAACAACAACAACAACAAAGGGTACTGATAATCTACTAGAGATTCTTTCTTCATACATTTGGGTGAAAAATCTACAGGTAGTTATATTACCCAAAAAGAATGGATAATAATACCTTTTTTTTTTTTCAACTTATACATATTTGTCTAATGCTTTTCACAACTGTTTAAATCAAATGCAAGAAAATGTTGAGTTAAAACATTTCACTCTTTCAAAGGTCAATAGCCTTCTTTGGGATGTGGTTATACACACATATCATATATGCCTTCTGATTATTCTATAGCTATCAGTATACCTATCTTCTCTCATCTACTTCTCACTCTAGAAAGTGAGTGAGTATATTCATATGAGGAGAGGGAAGCACCCCTGTACTCCCATGTGCTAGTAGGGGAATGTAGTCTATGGCTCCAGCGTTCATTACAAACACACACAGCTGAAGTGTAACCACGCCAGCCCTAGGTCCTACCACACACCAGCTGGAGTGTTAACAGGAAGTATAGTATTCACAGCACAGAATCTGGTATATAATAAACACTCAACAAAGACTAGAAACCATTATTGCCATTTCCAAAACCTCTTTAATCCATCTGTTACTCCTTAAAAACCTCTCCCATCATAACCAAATGCAAAGTTACCAAATTTCATAGAGGTCAAGGCTGGGAGATAACTCAGGGCAAGGTCACTGGGAAGCCAGTTCTTCTCTAAGGGTCTAGAGTGGTCAAGTTGTGGATCTGGGAGAACATGGGATAGGGGAGGTCATGGTAAAAACCTGGGACTGCTCAGAGATAAAGCATAGTTAAAGCCACCCAATGGAATGAGCAGAGTTCACTAATTCCCACAGACATGCAAGCAGCCTGGAGGGGTGGGGGTGGGGGCGGGGATTGGGATTTGTACTCATAAGCATTGGGTTTCCCTAGCTCAGTGACATGAAGAAAGAGATTTAAACTGCTCCTCGGATTGCTGATCTGTAAACCCGAGGACATAAAAAAGGACCTCGCAGAGCTACTCTGAACATTAAAAAAGAAACATGTATGACAGCCCAGTGCTCAGCACATAAGGCATTCAATAGCTATCAGTTTTCTTCCAAGTGACCTGGGAAATGATGTTCTAACTTCAGGGATGGTAGAGTAGGTAGAGGTGATTAGATGCTGTTTCACTGGCATATTAAAATATCACTTCATGAGAAACATAAGACCCACGATCTTAAGGTCTTAACATAAAGATGTGGCGTTATCATATGGACAGAAATTTAAAATCCAAGGAGAAATATTCCCTATCTTTCAGAAAAGGGGCTCTTAGAAATGTGTGTGGAGCCAGAAGATGTTACAGGGAAGCAGCGATAGTATCGGGGCTATGGTAAGAACAACAGTCCCGAGCACTGGAAGACACTGCTGACATCACGCTGACGGCCCCCTCGGCCCCTACTTCACTTTCCTCTCCCTTCCTCGTCCTTCCATCCCTGTCTTTCTAGTGTCATCTTCTCTCTTGCCCGGAGCACCAACTGATACTATTTATCTCAATGATCGTGGACTGTGCAGCTCTGCTTCAAAGGAGGTGGGCTCATTTATTCTGTAGAATAAACAAAGCGTTAAGGAACTGGACAACGATGAGCCCTGGCTAAATGGTGATGGCCTCCAGACCCAGGAATACAGAGGCAAACCTCTTGAGCTCACATTAAATACGGAGAGAGGAGGTGCCTGCCACTGCCACTAGGTCAGTGCATTTCATCTATTTACTTGTGACTAGAAACAGTGACAGATGTCCGGAGGGGTCCTACAGAGTGCTGATAATAAGCAGAGCACGCAGCGAGTGTTTGGCTTTGTTTTTCTGTCTGTGAAATTCAGGTTTGGGGGTGCTAGGGGGGATGACTAGGACTTCGCTACCAATAAAACATGATGGACAAGACTGATGATGCTATGAATCAGCAAAGCCTTTTCTCCTGTTAGTGCTCTTCCACTTTGCCCGAGGCAGAGCATGGGTAATAGCCTTGATCTGATACACAAGTGTGAGGTCTGCACAGCTCATTCCTTTACCAGGGCATGCATACGGATGCGTGTGCGCATGCGTGCGCACATAGGTGTATGTATTCACATGATTAATTTCAGTCTCCGGGGACCTGAGCAGTTGACAGAACACTGCTTGAATGAAGGCTTCTTCTACCAGAATTTCAAGGGCTCTACTAAGCTATTGCCAAGAGCACAAATACACACACACACACACACACACACACACACACACATTACGTATTTATGTGTCTTCTTCAACTGTTAAGTAATAATACATGATATAGATATAACCTGGCGGGGGGGAGGGGGGGAGCTGCCCAGATCTTGCTCATGGCTTATAGATGAAAACAGCTACAGCATCAATGACTTCATAATTAGAAAGGAGGCTACAAAAATTTGAATATAAAGTGCATACTTTTAGAGGTTCCATGAAGCTAACTCAAGCTGTGCTCCAATTCAAATTTTCTCTTTCCCCTAATGTGTTGTGGATTAGCCACTGCCTTCCAGTCGATACGGACCCACAGCGGCCCTTCAGGGAAGTGCACACCCGTTGCACAGAGTTTCCAAGGCCGTAAGCCTTGATGTAAGCAGACTACCTCCTCGTCCTCCCACTGAGTGTGGGCTTCTTTGAACCACTGACCTTTTGATTAGCAGCTCAGGGCTTAACTGACTGTGCTGCTAGGGCTGGAGAGGGTTTCAACATGCTCATAGAAAAGAGGAATTACAGGATTATTAGAAGTTTTCAAAGATCCCTCATGTCTGCAGAATATACAGTAAATAACATCAGTGCCAACATTTTCCCTGCAGAGGGATAGGCATAGCTTAACTTGAAGCTAGGCCTTGAAATCACAGAAGGTTTCTGGTGGTGCAAACAGTTGACACTCAGCACTAAATTAAAGGTTAGTGGTTCAGACCCTAGTGAATGGTGCAGCAGCAGAAAGACGAAGCTATTTGACTCTGTGAAGATTCTAGCTGAGAAGACTCAAGGAGCAGTCTGACTGTAGCACGTGGGGTTTCCACTGAGCGCGAATCAACCCCATGGGAGGGGCTCAGCGATTCCATAAAGACCTCTATTGTCCTCCAGCCTCACCTCTTAGAGCAGTCTTTAATTGTATTTGCAAATTTCTTTTTTTTTTTTAAAGCAAGCCAAACCTTGACTCTGAAATATATTGCTTGTAATGTTTGTTTGCTTAGGATGTCCTGTCATAGATAGAACGCAGGAAAAATAAACAACGGCCTGTGTTCCCATCAGCAATATGTCCAAAGCCAGTGGGGTCTAAATTACAAGTTTCCACTCTACTGCTCAAAAGAGGCCGAGTATCTCTGAGCAGTGTACTTTCTTCCCCATTAAAAGCTGGTAAATTATTTATTTTTGGAAGACATTCTCTTGGCCGTAAAGCTGTATGGAGAAAAGACCAGCTCTTTCGTGAAAGAGAAAAGGAGAAAGACATGATGCACAACTCCTCCCTTCCCAGAAGAAAACCATTGCTTAAAGATGAGCACCTCTCTCAGTAAGAACATATGACACCATCAAAATAATACTTCGAGATCTACTCTGATGTTAGTAGGATAATATCCACATTCCGACAGGGAAGACCAGTTAATATGCCTATTATTAAATTTTACGCAGCAACCACTAATGCCAAAGATGAACAAACTTAAATTATTACAAACTTCTACCATCTGAAATGGATCTAACATGCACTCAAGGTATGATGATACTTCCTGGTGATAGGAATGCAAAAGTTAGAAACAAAGATGAATAATCAGTAAATAGGAAATATGGCATTAGTGATATGCCCTACATTGCATGGCACGGTTTTGCAATACCAATGACTTATTCATTGAAAATGCCTTTTCTCAACAATGTAAATGGAGGCTGTACATGCAGACCCAACTAGATGGCATACACAGGAATCAAATGCAATGCACACGTGGAAAGAGACTGCGGAAAGCCTCATGACATCCATCAGCACAACACCAGGGACCAATCAGTGGTGTGACAGACCACCTGTTGCTCGTCTGGAAGTTCCAATGGAAACCGAAGAAAATTAAAATAAGCACATGAGACTCAAAGTATACCTCAAGCACATCCCATCGGCATGCAGAGACTCTACAGAACAGACATGACTCACTGGACACTGGTGACCAAGGATCAGACATGTGATGGCGTGATATCAAGAACGTTACACATCAAGAAAGCAAAAGGTCTTTAAAAGGAGGAAAGAAAACAAAGATCAAACTGGGTGTCAGAAGAGAACCTGAGACTTGCTCGTGAGTATCGAATAACTAAACGAATGGAACAAATAATGACATCAAAGCGGTAAACAGAGAACTTCGAAGGGTGGCTCAAGTAGACAAAGTGACATATTATGGTGAAAAGTACAAAGATCTGGAGATAGAAAAGCAAAAAGGAAGACCATGTTCAGTAGACCTCAACCTCAAAGAACTGAAGAAAAATGTCGATTTCTAATATTGAAAGAACCTATGGGCAAACTATCGAACAACTCCCAAAATACATAAAATCACTAACATCGAGTCAATGCACACTCAGCAAACCTAGAGGGCAGAGCAGAACTGCCACTGTGGGTTCCAGGACTGTAAATCTTGACAGGAGTAGAAACCCCCATCCTCCTCCCACCGAGGGGCTGGTGATTTCCAACAGCTGATCTTGGAAGTCGCAGCCCAACACATAATCCACCGCGTGACCGCGATCAAAGCTCCTTTTGAACAACACAGGAAGCATCAAGAGATGGAAGGAATATACAGAGTAACTATACTGAAAACGAACTGGTTATGTTCAACCATTGCAGAAGATACCATGTGATCAGTAACCAGTGGTACTAAAGGAAGGAATTCAAGGTGCACTGGAAGCATTCGTGCAAAACAAGATGTTAGGATTTGACTAAGTAGCAGTAGAAATGTTTGAACAAATGGATGGAAGTCTGGAGGTTTCCACTAGTCTACATCAGGCAATTTGGAGCTGACTGGAAGAGTTCCATGTATGTACCCATTCCAAAAAGAGGTGATCCAACAGAATGTTTGTCTTCATGCAAGTACATGTGTGTGTATCATTGTCTCCTCTCCTGTGCCAACAACGGTGCCACCTGATGACAATGAAGTACTCTGGAATTTTCATTCTGCACAATGTTAGCCTTGTCAATAAAATGATTAAAATAAATGAAATAAAGGTGAAAAAAATGAGAAGAATAGAAACAGGTACATTACTTTTAAGGCAGAGAGAATCCAGAAAACGGGTCTTCTGACCTACTCTGATTCAAATATGTAGATTATAAGCTGTGTGGTGGTATCCTCCAGCCGATAGGGAAGGGCTTAGCACAGAGAAGGCATTCAATAACACACGGCCATCTAGCTCGGAAGCAACAAAGCCCACAGAGAAGAAGCACACAAGCCTGTGTGAACACGAAGTGTTGAAGGGATAAGGTAGCAGACACCAAAGAACAAAAACCATCATTGTGTGACCACCTTCCCCACCTAAACACTGAAGATGAATGTGTGCATAAGTAAGTGTGGTGAAGAAGGGTGGTGGTGCCCAGCTATCGAGACCTATAGAGTCTGGGGACTTAAAGGCTTGAAAGTAAACAAGTGGCCACCTAGCCAGAAGCAACAAAGCCCACATGGAAGCAGCACACCAACATGTGTGATCATGAAGGGCCAAAGGGACCAGGCTTCAAGCACCAAAGGCGGGGAGTGGGGAAATCATATCATCGTGAATGAGGGTAGCGCATTATGGGGACCCAATGCCCATCTGTGGACAACTGGACATACCTTGCAGAGGGGTAGTGGGGAGGAGATGAGTCACTCAGGGTGCAGTATAGCAATAATGAAACTCACAACCTTCCTCTAGTTCTTAAACGCTTCCTCCCCCCAACTACCATGATCCCAATTCTACCTTGCAAACCTGGTTAGACCAGAGGATACACAGCGGTACAGATGGGGACTGGAAACACAGGTAATCTAGGATAGATGAACCCCTCAGGACCAGCGGTGACAGTGGTGATACCAGGAGGGAAGGGTGGGGTGGGGTAGAAAGGAGGAATCTATCACAGGGATCTACATATGACCCCCTCTCTGGGGGATGGGCAACAGAGGGGTGGGTGAAGGGAGACGCAGGGCAGTGTAAGATAAGATATAATAATAATTTATAAATTATTAAGGGTTGATGAGGGAGGGGGGAGCTGGGAGGGAGGGGCAGGGGAAAAAGGAAAATGAGCTAATTCCAGGAACCCAAGCGGAAAGCGAATTTTGAGAATGATGAGGGCAACAAATGTATGGGTGTGCTTTACACAATTGATGTTTGTATGGATTGTGATGAATTATATGAGCCCCAATAGAATGATTAATAAAAAAAAATAAGTGAGGGAATCTACTCTGTCTACAAGGTTGTCCATTCATGGAGGCCTCCTACCCAAAAGGCAGCATTTGTTTATCCAGAAACCTGAGGTGATTGGGTACAAGGGTACGTTTTTCAAGTTCTTGCTTTTATCATTACAATTTTTGGAAGATAAATTTTAGTCATTCTTAAAGTTTATCCTATATTTCTAATATCTGGACCAACAGCTACCTGGACTCAAAAGTCTTAAACTTGGTTTCTTTTATTTCTAGACTGAAATCTCAAAATTCAAAAGAAGTATATTGATTCTCAGCATCAAAAATTAAATATATTATTTCATATTGCTAAACTACACTTTAGATACTATTATAATAAGATAATAATACATGCAATGCATACATCAGTCTGGTAAGCGCTGGCAAAAACTTGTTTTGGCACTAAGGATCAAGGCTGTAAAATTACTGATCCACATGACCTTGAACTTCTGAGTTTTCAAACTTTGCTGCATGTTAAAATCTACTGGGGTCCTAATGGAACCCTGGTGCTGCAATCATTATTCCAAAAATAAGTCAGCCTGATGAGAGGGCAGAAAAACCACAACTTAGTTTTATACTTTAACTAGTTATGTGACACTAGGTAGACAGATTTATCACATTTTTACAAGTGCCTCCCTGCAAATAAGTAATTCTAAGGTAGGCCCAAATTGCTCTGGCCTCTTGATTCCAACATTTTTTTGAACTTATTTGGCACTCCAACTGTCTGCTACTTAAATTAGTTAACAGTCACCAAGTTATTTTTAGGCCAAGTAAAACACACACACACACACACACACGCACTATACACCATTTGATAGCTGTTCTCCTTTGGAAAAGGTACAAAAGTTGCCTCCTTACTGCCATCATCCTTTTTTGTCCACTCAATAATAATGATACTGAACTACACTTATCATGTGCTTATTGTGTCTGAGGAATTGTTCTAAATCATTTACCCATTAATTTATGTTACAGTGAACCCTTGCCACTTCGTGCTTCAACTTCCGCGGCTTCACTCTATCGCGGTTTTTGCGTAACAGCACATGCTCTGTCATTACTGCCACTGATTGGCTCATACTGTACACGCTTCTGTCTGCATC
>NW_022111324.1:70623107-70633777 GCF_000313985.2 Echinops telfairi
ATTTCATTTATCACGGAAGGGTCTAGAACCGATTAACCGCGATAAACGAGGGTTCACTGTATTCCCAATCTAACACTTTGAGATTGCCACAATTATACCCTCTTGTATGAATGAGGGGATTTAAGGAACTAAGGGATTAAGTGCCGCGCCCAAGAACACATCACTAGTAACAGGAGGACTTAGACTAGAACTCAGGCCAGCTGGATCCAAAGTCCTGCCTTAATCTCACCACCATTTACTACAAAGCAAATATTTGTCATATTTGGATGTTAAAGATAGAGGCTAAAAATAACAGCAAAATATTAAATGTTATTATATCATATATCTTAAACAAAACAAAAATGACCACATTCCATTCCTGAGGGACAAGAAAGGATTTTTGCTTCCCCCTGTTGTCTTAGTTATTTAGTGCTGCTATGATAGAAATATTGCAAGTAGATGCCATTACCAAACCAGAGAAGTTTAATCTCTCACAGTTTAAGATGCTAACCGTCTCAAATGGAGGTAGCTTTTGCTTCCTGGGTCCTTGGACATCTCTGTGTCTGGGCATCTGTGTTGCTCCATCTCTATTTCCTAGATTGTGCTTAATCTCTTTCAATATCTCCAACGAGACAGAGTCAAACAGCACTCCATACTACTGCAACCTCATTAGTTTCACAAGCACAACCCGTTCTCAAATGGGATTATCATCATGGGCAAAGAAGATTAAGGTTTACATCTCATAAATTGATGGGGAACAATTCAATACATATTATTCCATCCTTTGACCCCTCCTAAATGCAAGTCCTTGCCACATGCAAAATACATTCACCCAATCATATCATCCCCAAAGTCTTAACTCCAAGTCCAAAAATCTCATCTTCTGAATCGCAGTGGGGTATTAAGTGTATTTCATCCTAATGCAAACTGTCTTTTCATCCATAAACCTGCAGAAGCAGGAATAAAAATTATCTGCTTCCAAGGCACAGTGGTAGAACAGGTACAACGTAGAAATTTCCATTACAAATGAGAGAAATTGGAGGGAAAGTAGGGCACCAATCAAGTCCAAACCCCAGCAAAAACAAAGGACATTAGCTCTCAAGGGTTGAAAATAGTCCTCTGGGCTCTAAGAGCATCTGGACAATAGCCTTGCCCTCCAGATCCAGGGTATTGGCCCATCCTCTGGATTCTGGGCGGAGCTTCAGCTCTACTTTCCAGACCCACTAAGATGGCAAGTCTACCCCCATGGTTTGGGGCAGCCCTAACCACCTAGTCCAACAGCCTCCATCCTTCTGCCCTAAGGTGCATAAGAACCTCACCTTCCTTGGGTCTGGGTAGTGGGGCCCACCCTATGGCACACCGTTTGCCTGCAGTCCCAGGCTCCAGAACTAAGTTAAGATCCAATGCTTTGAACCTTCATCTTCCCCCACCCCCTCTGTCCCTACTCAGAGGACAGCAGAGCTAGCTCCTTTGCACCGTTTCCTGCCTGTAGAATTCCAAGAGGGAGGTGACTTTGACTTGGTTTCTTCTGTTCTTTCTAGGTTTTCTTCAGTCTATACTGATGGAGCCTTTCTTCCATCGTAGTTAGATTCACCGGTCACAGGCTTAATCTTTTGAACAAAAGATTGTGGACCCATGTCTTTGGGGACCATTCTAGGACGTGTGTCCTTGGTTTGTGTAACAGGATTTTCCAAATCTTTAAGTTCTGTTTCATGTTCCACAGTTCATTTTTAAATCCATCCCTTTCTCCGTGTATTTGACCACATATAAGTGGCCAGGAAAAACCACATGGTCCATTTACAATGTTGCTTAGAAATCTATTCAACCAAGTATCCAAGTTCATCACTTCAAAATTCTACCTTCTACCAAACATTTGAACACAATCCACACAATTTTCTGCTCCTGCATGAAAAGCAATGCCCTTCCTTCACGGTTCAGTCACATGTTCGTACTTTCCTTATACAGCCTCACCAGGGACACCTTTAATGTCCAGTTTTCTAGCCACAGTCTGTGACTGGCACTATATGTCTACTCTGAGATGGGAGAGGCTTTCTCTACAGCTCCCCTCCTTTCTGCTGGTCCATCAGAATCACATTGCATGTCATGAGCTCTAAGACAATCTAGTTTTACTTTTGGACACCTTAAATTCTTCCAGCCTCTACTCATTACTCAATTCCAAAATTGCTTCCACATTTTAGGTCTCTTAGAAACCACCCACTCTGCCAGTACAAAATTCAGTCCCATTTACCTAGTGCTGCTATCACAGAACTCGCATAAGGCGGTGCCTTTACCACACAGGATTTATTTACCCACAGTTGAAAGAAAAACTAAAAGATGGATTTCAACTTCTAGTGATCCTACAGGACAGAATGGCCTCATTTGGGTTCTGAGGCTCTACATCTTTATGGACGTACACTGCCACACCTTTCTCCCACAGAGCAAGTGGTGGGCTCAAACCATCAACTTTCGGTTAGCTTCGCCCTCTGTAGCCATCTACAAATGCACATTCCGAGAAGCTTCTCTCAGGGAAGGCTTCCTGTGGACATCCGCTCTGAAGAAAGGCCCTGGTCTCTTCAGGTTCTGCTTCCTGGTACCTTGGAGACATCCCTGTGTCTTGGCATCATAGCATCTGCCTTCCCCCATCTCTGTTTGATAGTTTGTGTTTACTCTCTCTTTACATCTCAAAAAAAAAAAAAAATTGACTCAAAACACCCCCTACACTAATCCTGCCACATGAACATAACAAAACAACCCATTCCCAAATGGGATTACAGCCCTAGACTTAAAGGTGAGGGTTTAAAATGCCTCTCTCTCTCTTTTTTTTTTTGGAGGGGACACAATTCAAACTAGAACACTCATCAAAATAAAACAGCAGTGGAAAGAATATTTCCACAAGGTCTGTGATTTCTTAGTATGATCATTCACACTGTCCCCAAACACTATATTGCCCACAAGTATTTGTTTCTGATTCATTTTCTGACTGTAGACAAACGTTCAATATGTTGCTCATTTCTCAGGAGATATGAAAATCAGAGTCCATATGCCATCAAATCTCTTCTATAAACCAGCCTTCTGAACTCCTTCCCCCGCCTCCCTGTGATCCCCAGTAAATACCTCTGGTTCATAAGCAGGCCTGTCTTGCAGCAGTCCTTTGTTAATCTTTGTTTTATAAGAGCCCAGAGCAAGTCTGGGCATGGCGTGGAAAAGGGGAGAGGGAGACATACCCCAGGAAGGCACCTGGAGCCCTCCCACTCTGAGGGAGGGAAGCCTTCTCATAGACCTGACAGCCCATCAGTCACAGAAGGAACCTACATTTGAAAACAATCTCAAATAATTGTCACATAACACAATTATTTAGGTATGAACATGTCTGTCTTATACTGTAACTATTCCAGCTTGATTAAAGACCTTAAATGCAAACATTCCAAATATTTAAATCTTGAAAAAGTTGTCTATTTTGCCCTTTAAAATATTTCAACCGAAAGAGAGAGAGAGAGAAAGAGGGTACAGAAATCCTAGCAATTGTCTACTTTAGGTGCTACATATAAACATGTTTGTTATATTGTTTGCTACTTTCTGTATGCTTGAGAATGTTCCAAAATACTTTAAATTTTTTAAAGGCATATATTTTCTTTATGGAGGAAGAGATGGATGGGCAAATGACAAAGTATTTTCCCTGAAGCCAATCTTGCCAAAAGGAATGGGGCCTTTTAAACATCAGGTAAACCTCATTTTGGAATACCCAGAGTTAGCTAGCCTTCTCACTCACTTTAAATAGAAATGATATTAAAAATCAACTTGGGAAAAAATTATAACTATTTCCAAGCCTCCACTAAGTTCTAAATATTTGTTCACTTGGATCATTTTCGCCAGGTAGGGTAGAAGCACACATATATACTCCAGGAGCTAAGACGACAAAGAGAATTCAGACATAGGTCAGAACAGGAAAGGGACTGTAAATGAGAGCGGCCACTTAATCCCAAGGGCTTGTGGGCCTCTGATCAGTTTCTTCCCACCCTGACACAGCATTACTAAAATGGCAATGGGGCAGCCAGTCTCTTGACAGGCAGCACCAAACAAGGAGAGCGTGGCACCCGGACAGGGCACAGAGAACTTGGACAGGGAGGGTAGCAACCAATGTTTACAAACATAAACCAGGGAATCAGATGGGCCAGCCATAAATTACCCAGCATTGCACTGAAATCTCTGAAAATAAATTAGCAAGGCCTTAGAAGTTTCTACCTTATGTTCTAACTAACCAGTACCACTACAGAAACGACTCCTGCCTAAATGGTTCCACGACCTCTTGCTGAAATGAAATGTTAGGGCCCGAGGTGGACGAGGTTTACAGAAAGCTCAGCAGAGAAGCAAGACCAAAATGGTCAGCTTGACCCACAGAAGAGTATACTTCAGGAGAACCTGGGAGAAGTTGCTGGTCAACCCTTTGAAGAGATACTCCCCTGTCCATAACACCAGGCGTGCAAGGCTACTAACCTTTGGTTGGCCCGGATGAACGGATACATTAGGGGGAGCCTAATGTCCACCCCTTTCCCTTCTTTCCCATCTTGGTTTCAATCTCAGCCATTATAGCAAAAGAGACCAAAATAATAATGATAAATAAAGCAAATTCCAGACCCCTTTGCTCCCAAACTCTGTATTTTTAACTAAACCCCTATATATTTGAAGAGAAAGACCCAAGAAACTACAAAGAATCCAACCTCTACCACGAGAGCGTCTTCCAAATCGACCGCCGCTGTGTCTCACCGACCTGAAAATGAGGAGCCCTCAGAGTGGCCGCCGGGGCGCCCAGTGGTGAGGTCAGCAGTGTGTCCAGCCCCGCCCCACCGAGGCAAGCTGACTGCCGGTCACAAGGAACAAGCCCAGGCTGCCCTGAGTCTCAGCGGCACCCACAACAAGGGGGGAGAGGCAATCCCATTCTCACCAGGATCACGGAGAGTCCCTGCTCAGAGCAGCCCTGAATGCAACACCACAAGTACACTGCACAACAGAGGCTCGGATCTACAAGTCTTTCTAATCACTCCCATTTTTAAGTTGGCTGGTCATCTTAATTTGTATTCCTTAGTACCAGTCCTTAGATCACCCAGACACAACAGACCAGTGTTGCTCGTTTCTTAGCCAAGAACACCTTGTTGTCCACGAGGAAAAGGGAGATTGTCCCAACTGTTGGCTACCATTCTTGATAAACTCTTATAAAGGGGAACTGTGTAGATGGTATTTCTCCTCTGAAACAGACAAAGCAACTATGATCATGGCGCGGAAACAATAACAGGGTAACTCTGTTGGGAATCACTGAAAGCCAACCAAACAAGAATACAGAAACAATATAACCCTGTGCTAGAGGGAAGTGATCTGAACATATTTACAGCCTGAAGGAAACTCATCTACAACCAAAAATGTCTGAGGATGGCCGAAATCTCTGGGTGCAACGTCCACAGTAGCGCCCTTCTGTTTAGAGCCAACAATCCTTTAGGAAAGTGATGCCTTTGAGGTAGTGGAGTCCAGTGAGGGCAAGCTTAAGAGCGCAAAGGATAGGAATGGAGAGTCTATCACAGGATATCAGAACGACCATAGTCCCTAAAATACTCCCTAACCGAAGAGCGAAGGAATGCATCCTTGGGAAGAGAAGGGCAGAACGACTCTATGGAAAATGTCCAAAGGAACTCAGCAAGACCTGTCCTCAACATATTTGGGGAGACTGGTTGGAGATGTGGCACAAAAATTGTATGCTCTGGGCTCAAGACCTTACTAAGACAGAGAGAGAGAGAGAGAGAGAGAGAGAGAGAGAGAGCGAAGACTACCTCTCATTACCACCACCTGGCAGAAGGCACTGAGTAGGAAGAAGTATGCAGTGCACCCAAAGAATATAGTCTCTGATGCAAAAAGGTGCAACTGAAATAGACACAAAATGAAGGCACCCAACAGATCAAGGAACAGGATTGAGGAAGGAGAAGATAATCCAGCAGGTGATCCAGTCCTTCTGAAAGGACTCAAAGGAGTCTTGGTAAGGCAGTGGGTTAAGCATTGGGCTGCTAATTGTTAACATAGGCAGTTCAAAGCCACCAGCTGCTCCACAGGAAAAAGATAGCTATCTGTTCCCATAAAGATTTGCGGCCTCAGATACCCTATGGAGCTGTTCTGTCCTGTCCTGTAGGGTCAGTATGAGCCAGAAGTGACTTGGTGGCACTAGTGAGTCAAGACTCAAAATCAAGACCCCAGAGTAGTTCTTTGCTCCCTGTGCTTTGCCGGGTGTCCCACCACCCCATCTTGGGAGGACCCACAATACCCAAAGGTTGTTGAGAGATTCGGGGCTAGTTCATGGAAACGTTTCTGTCGCCTTGATCTTTGGTTAGAGGATATGGATGCATTTGGTGAACCTGTCCTTTCCAAGAGGCCTTATAAATCACATTCAAGATCTCTGCTCTTCTTGAAGGTCACTTGATAAAACACAAATGCCAATCTGGTCAAAGTTGAGAAAGAGGAAAAACCACCCACAGAACTGGTACCAGCTGGTTTACCTGAAGTTCATCATAGTTGCTGCTCCCCACAACCCATCCACATAAGTTAAGTCTGAGAGAACATAACTTCTGAACAAGTTATTGATTGGGATATGGAGTTACCAGAGGAGACATGGCTTCAGATAGCACGCAGCATAAAGCCCCTTTTTTCAGGAAGATGAGAGTACAGTCTCACAGAGGTAAGATAATGTACACAATGCAAGTTATAAACCAACTCTAGGACCCAGACCTTCTGCCTTCCAGTTCAGTGTTTCAGTTTGTTTACTTTGATTTTTATTGTTATCCCAAAGTAATTAAAAAAAAAAGGATATGGAAGGGAAGACAAGAAGAAGGCTTGTTTGGGTCTGTTGCAGGCAGGAGGAGGAGACTGCTGTTCTGAAAACCCACGCTCATCAGGAATGTGCTGAGGAGGGGAGTCGGGGACATTACCTTTCAACACCAGCGGTTCTTTGCCCTCTCTCTTCAGAGACTCGAGGACGATGTGGAGTGGCTGGGAGGGCATCACTCGGCTGGGCTCATTGGTATTCTCATCGTAAACGATAATTTCTTTGGAAAAGATCCTCTTGAAAGAGTCCTTGCCTTCCCTACAGGAAATCAAGTCTAGGACGGTGATCTTGCCCTGCTGCAGCCTCCGCCGGCTGATCTTATCGGCACAGTTAATGTGGACAGCTCCTTGGATGTGACTCTTGTTATACTCCATAAAGGGTCTGCAGTCGATGATGACGGGGCTCTGACTCGGAAGGTGACTCTTGCTGCACTTGGTCATCTTCTTCGCCAAATCATTGGGGTAGATGATTTTGATGCTGGCTAGCTGCTTGGGGGTTCCTGACACAGGGCTGCCCACCCCACACGCTGGACTTAAAGGGCCTGTGTTCTCATTGTTGTTGACCATCTGGTAAGCAGGGCAGGTGGTAGAGGTTCCGATGGTGGTGGTTGCAGTGCCGGTGGCGATGGCTTGGTTTGGGGCCTGAGTGTCCTTGTCGTAGGTTGCCACAGTGCAGCAGCTGGCACCGCTGCATCCACAATTTAGGGAGCGGGCAGAGCCGCTGGATGAGGGCATATACGTCAGATTCGCAGCCTTGAGGGACACAACGGTGGTGGTGATGACAGGAGTATGGCTGTCACTGCCTGGGTTGGCAGAGCCAAGGTAGCTAGAGTCTAAACAGAGGTTGAGATCCTGAGGTCGGACAGGCCTAGACAGTGCCACTACTACCCTGTCGTCTAGAGGAGACGGAGGCATGAGGAGGCTGAAAACTGGCAATTCAAGAAGAACTCAAGACAGTCTGCAAAGAAGTGGGGGGGAGAAAAGGGGGAAGAGAGAATGAAGTCACATGACATGAAAAGCAGTCTGGTCCAGTCCCGCAGGAAAGACCTTTGCAACCTTCTAAGCAAAGTCATCCGAAGTGCCCTTTAGTGTGCTGTGCTCCGAGCTGGAAAGCCCCTTTCCACTTACTCAACGAGGATGCACCTTGAAGGCCCCCATCTAATTTGGTTGGTGAGGGTACATTCCACATAGACTCTAGGCAGACTTTGATGAACAACCTTTAAAGGACTGATATCAAAGTGCAGCCTTGGAAAAGGTGACAAAACACGGTGAATTAGTCAAGCTGCTGATTTAAAAGGAGGGCATTTAAAAAGGCCCTCTATTCTGTGCCTCAGCTCCTCAGCAGAAGTATACTGCAACCATCTGAGAATCCCCATGTGTCCACCTTTGCACACTTTCCATGTAATTCCTTCGTCCACTGCAAAGGCAAAAGGATGCTCAAGAGTACTGGTGTGGCTCTCAGAAATACACAGCAGTTAAAGCTACATCAGGGGGCCAGGCCAACTTTCTGCAAATCAGAACGAAAGTGTTCCCTTAAAGGAAAGTCTTTCACGAGACCTATTCTTCCTCTTCCAGGCTACCAAGCCCTTTGAAAACTACAACACGGGGTCATCTTAATTCCACCCATGTTTCCTATTAGCCTCTTGTAAATGCATCTGCATTGTGCCCCGTTCACTACAGACTGGTGTCCTAAAACAAAACCTCAGGCCCAAGACCCAGTCCTGGAAACCCTAACCTTGGCAGACCCATCACATAGCTGCTGCTGCTGCAGTCCTCCCCTGCCCTCCCCCAAGGACAAGACCCCCCTCACCCCCCAACGTTCCTCCTTCCTTTCCATCCATGGGATGTCGTCAGCTAATCTGTATATTTCAATCCCATACAGATGCCCTGCCAGGCCTTTCAAAAGAAGATTGAACTTGACAAAGATTCCATACACAGGACTTCCCAATCAACCTATTCTTGTTAAAGGAGGCAATTAAATGTTGCCCAACTGGCCCACCACCAGTCTCCTCAGAGTGCCTGCATAGGACCAAGTCATCCTCCCTGTAGACACAGGGGCACTCCACACCAAGGACCTGCTTGCCTGGCGCCTGTCCTATTAGACAGGGTCACAAAAAAGAAACCCAACCCCAGGCAAGAGCTGTTCACCTAAACGAACTTTAAGAGCTGTCTGGAAAAATGTCATCTATCATCCCTCTACACACAACTGTCACTATTCTCGGAAGTGTCATAGGCACAATCGCCCCCCCCTTCCCAACACACACACACACACACACACACACACACACACACACACACACACGCATCAAGTCCCCAGATCCCCACCGACTCAGGTTTCTCTCACCCACCTTTGGATGCTAGTGAAGGAGCCAAACCAAACCCTGTCCCTCCCTCCCCTGCGTAGTATTTTTTGAAGAGCGAGTACTATTCCAGGAGATATAACTGTTTCCCATCTAGAGCTAACAGTGAAAAGCCGTTGCTATTGTGGGACCTGACAGAGTCCGTCCCAGGATCAACAGTACATTTCCTCGGAGAGGGGATGCAAAGCGTGTCCACGCCGGGACCCCCATATAGCACCCAGAGTGCGCGGCTCGCACGCACGCACAGAGTGTACAACGAGATCTGCAGCCCTGCAGCAGACGGCCGGGCCAATATATTGCCCATGAAACCAGCCAGTCTGGCCCAGAAAACCTCCGGGGCAAATACAAGCTATCCACCTCTCCTGAATCGCCTTTCCACCACTAGGCTGGGGCTGGCAAGGAAATTCAGTGGTTAGAGACACCCCTTCCCCACTCCAGGGCACTGAACCTCCCCCTTCGCAACACAGCTCGCTAACAAGCCTCAGGCAATTAAAAAAACTACCGCAAAGCATCCCAACAAACCTCATTTTTCCTTCGCCCCACAATCCAGGTAGACTGCAGAGAAAGTAAACGCCCTGGACAGCAGAAGCCAGAACCTTATAACCTCACCTGCTGTGGCTCCCCACCGTGCCCCCCGTCAGCATCGCATCACACACACATACAACATACACACATACACACACACACAGCCTTCTACTCCTCCACTCTCAGTAGTAGTCGCGGTGACTTCCACTTACTTCATAAATAAGTGTAGCCCTCCACCATTTGGCGCTCCGCTTCAACTATGGCTTCGCACATTCAACCCCCATTCACTTGGCTTCATTGATCTCCAGCAGTAACATAGTTACTTTCTCTTTTGCTACACTGTAAATGTACGGTTCTGAGGGGGCGGGCCCGCCGCCGACCGGCGGTGCCCTGGGCCAATAGAAATCTGGAGAAACTCCACCGCCACCTCACAGTGGCTTGTAGCCAATAGACGATCGGAGGGGGCGGATCCAGGGGCGTGACAACAGCCTCTTTAAGGCGGAGTTATCGGACGCTGCTCCGAGTGTTCGGTGTTATAACACCGGTGGTGATGTCATTGGCAGCCAATCAAAAACTTAAAAGAGCTAACCCGGGCCCGCGCAGAGCAGCTGCTCTCTATTTACACGTAAACCAGACGGCGGCCGGGGTTAACCCTTTCCAGGGCTGAATTGTCAATGGGCTGGACTTCGCGCTTCCGCTAACCAGGTTCTTCCCGCTGAATGGGAGCCCACCCCTGCGCCACGCTAATTGATCTTCCCTTCGCACTCTGGGTGGATTCTCAAAAGGGCCAGAGTAACTTTCTCAAGGCGGGAGAAGCAGCACAATCAGCGTCCCTAAGTGGAAGCCGACTCGGGGGTCGCTCGTGGTGAGTGAAGGCCGACCCACTCGCATTTCAGGAACCTAGCGGGTGGTCCGCGCCCGGAGCCGGCGGGACGGCTCAGCGAG
>NW_022111324.1:70634448-70665025 GCF_000313985.2 Echinops telfairi
CGGCCGCCAGCCTGAGGGTCACCGGCCGAGGTGCATGCCCCGGGGAGAGGAGCAGGGGGCGAGGCTGGCGGGCCTGAGCCCCGGCGGGAATCCGGCTGCGAAAATGTGGGAAAGTTGCCTTGGGCCACACGAGGAAGTGGAATTGGCGGAAAGAACTGTGGAGAGACCACCTCAAAGAAGAACACTAAAAAAGTAGTCTTTTGTTGTGGTTTTTATTTTTTAGAGAGGGCCCCCGCCCCGCTCCTGTCGCAGAGGCTGGCGGTGGTTGGGGATGGACTCTTTACAGTGGAATGCTGCATTATGAGCACTAAAGAATGCTGGGCTGTGATTTCTCTCTCTCCCCGTTGGAGGGGTTTGGAGACCTAGTTCAAGCTCCAAACTTTATCAGTGAGCTAAGTGGCAGCTCTGTGCACACGTAATTTTTAAAAAGGAGCTATCTGAATTCAAGCAAAACGATCTGTTGAAAAACTCCCCGTGGATTATTCTTGGTGTATGGGGCAGCAGAGGGAGTAATCAGATACTGGTATATGCACACAGACATATTCTAGCTCATCCCACTACGACTGAACACACAATGCATGTGTACAATCATCTTACATTGAAACGGATTCTATATTCCTTTCCCCAGCCACACCCCACAACACACTCACATTCATCCTGTCTAGATAAGAGTTTCTGCGGCTGTAAGTCTTTATGGGAGCACATAACCTCATAACGGGGGGACACCAATGTGATCCCTACACCTTTAGGAATGAACAAGTCATGACCAGGAAAGTTGTATTCTGGGTAATTTCCACAGAAATTAGAAAAGAACTTGACAAACCGGGTATCTTCAACTTATCTGGAGCCGGAAAGTTGGGGAAACCTGCTTTTCCTTGACAAAACATCCTCTGGAAAATTTAACAATCACACGGTATTGGAGATCAGGAGACAGATTATGATTCTGGATCTTACCTGTTGTACCAATCCAGAGCAGGTGTCCATTTGTCTGTCTCTAAAATGGTAATAGCCCAGCTCAGTATGAAAAAGTAAAAAGTACTTGTGTGGTGTAGGGGTGGTGCTGGAGAGAATTATTTTGATAATACACAGTAAAAATAAATAACTGCCCTTGCTTCAGGTCAGATGGTATTCTGGAGGCTTAATCATTGCAAACGCCTTACAAATGGATTTTCGGCTTCTACTGTCATCTATAGCCTTTTGCAAACAAGGTGTTCAGAATGTAAGCTCTAATACTATTCCCTACTCTGGATTTGGATCTTAACTATTTACAATCCTTGGATCACACAGGCTGGTGTGCTTCGTTCAGATGGGCATAGTTGATACCTCACTTAGGTGACTTCATGCTTAGAGACAAGACTTTAAGGTCCCTGGCATATTCTTTTTGATAGCTTGGTACCATCTGATTTCTCACCACATTCTGCTACAGTGCACATATTCAGTGATCTTTTCATGAGGGTGAGCACAGAGCAGGGTTATGTCATAGGAACGAATTGTTATTAGACTAAGGCTACAATTAAGTGTGAGCCCCAAATCTGTGCACATATCTATGGTGTATGTGTGTCATTCACTTTAGAGACATCATTATCATCTTATTGTGGAGAACATTTTAAATTATCTCCATTGGGCATAAAGTAATTCTATCAATAGTGCCATTAATTTAGCCAATGGTATAGAATTTAAAACACTGTTGTGAATGGGAAATTATGCATGCACAGGCCAGCTTTTCAGACCTCAATACATGACCTGTTGTGGAGATTAAAAGCTTAAGTGTTGGGGCATTATTTACTTGTGGGTTGGGGGTAGGGAAAAACTTTCAATAACATTCATTCAGAACCATGTCTGCTAGAGGAACACATTTTCACTTAAAAAAGCAGAGATATGACAATAGTAAATATGGTACTTCCTGCCTCTGTTTATTGAGCACCTTGAAAACGAGATCCGAACTGAAGTTCAACAACCACCTATTCCAGAACCTTGAGATAGAAGTCTCCTACCTTTTCCTCACATTAGGTAGGGCATTTCAGCTGAGGCTGGAAATCGTTATAAGAACAGAAAACCTCATCTTTCTCCCTGGAGCTTCTGATGAGTTTGAAAAACTGACTTAGTGGTTCACAATACAGCAGCCGGCTAAATCACCAACTTCCGTATATAGTATGAATGAGATGCCAAATTAAGATTTCATTTGAAGAGGGATTCTAGATATCTGTACTTTGTGTTCAACCCTGGCTAGTCAACCTGAGGCCCAGATAATGATTATGGCATGGCCCTAGACATGCTTGCCCCAGGACTTGGGCTCAGACCAATTTGCAAACTTGAGCCTCTACTGAACCATGGAGGTGCCTGGTTGAGGCTACTAGTGAAAGCATGCTTTATGAACCCTCGTCCAGGTCGTAGCTTTCCCTCCCCACCCCCTACTCTTCAGCTGTGAGCTGAGAGCCCTACCCTCTCTGTCAGAATGGTGAAGACTATGGATGCAAACATATTTTCTTTATGAAAACAAACCAAAACCAGCTCACTGGTGGCAGATCTTTCTGTATGATGGATGGCCTATTAGTGTTACGTGTTGCTACATCAAAGCCTAGTAACAGCTCTCCCCTTTGCCAAGCTGAGCAATCATGCTTTATCAATAAGAAATGCAGTCAAATCCACAGGCCCACAGGCCCTGGAAGTTGTGTCTGACAGTGTTCCTGGGGTAAGTTGTGGGATATGAACTGAACAGGTATACATGAGCTCTTAGCATTCCTAAATACCTTTAGACCTTGTATCAGGTCTAACTGGAATTATTCCAACCCTCTCACATCTCCTTGTACAGTGATAACCTTGGTTGTTGAATGGCACTGAGCTTGAACTCTCCACTACTCAAACAGTAAAGTTTGAAAGAAATTTGCTCAGTGTTCATAACTTTGCTCCACAGTTGAACCAAAAATCTTACTTACTAAAACTTGTATGGACCAAGAATGAGTTCTGTGTTGCATCTTACCTAGAACACAACGGTGTGGTGTTTCAGTTTATAATACTTAGAAACTTAGGGATCTCTGAAGTCCCTACATTCAATTGTACCTCTGAATTATTTATGCAGATGCTAACCAAGTATCTTTATCTTTTGGGAGTCCCGTTACCTAGGTGTCACCGTTTTTTACTATATTTCCCCCATTAGGATTCAACTCTAATTTCTTTTTGCCTAGCTCTTATTGAAATATCAGCACCTTCCTCCTTGGAATCCAGCTCATTGGAATCCAAGCCATATTGTTTGTTTTTGTTTTTATTCTGAACATACTCTACAATTCTGACAGTCTTCCCTCTTTAAGAAAACATCCCACTTGTTCATGAAGTTGAGCCCAATGAAGATATCTCTTCTAACATCTTCCCTTTCATAACACCCAAAGACATACATTTTTTTTCCTGGTAGTCTCCCTGACATTCAGTATTTCTTTCCCATCATCTGACCAGAGCCAATAAGTAACTCTTTCCAGGAACAGGGATTTCATCTAGGGTCTGCGCGTGAGAAGTCAACAAGTGCTCCGTCTTCCTGGGAGTTAAGCAGATGTGCTCTGAGGAAGTATATCAAGAAGGGGAGCATCATACACATATACAGAGGTTCTGCTTCAGGTGCTCTGTGAAACAGCCTTCTGGGTTTCCGTGTTAGTCTGAGTAGACTAGAGAAACAAAGTCAGAGATACCCATGTGTATAAGAGAGAGCTTTATATACAAGAGCAATTAAATATTGAGAAAACAACCCAGCCCAGTCCAGATCAAGTTTATATCAGCCTATTTGTCTCATACCAATCTATAAAGTCCTCTTCAGATTCACAAAAGACATTAAATGATGCTGAATGCAGGAAGATCACAGGCCAGTGGGTGGGTAGTCTTATGGATCCAATGGCATTGTAAACATCTCAGCACTGGCAGAGGTCTCCAAGTGGCTCCTCCAGCTCAGGGGGGCACTAGCGTGGCTCCATGTGTCTTCTCAGCTGGAATGTCTTCCAGGGAGTCAGTCTGCATACTGCCTCCAACAAGTGATTTATCTCCTTAGAGCTTCCAAATGAGGTCATCAAGCTGCGACCTGATTGACAGGCTAAACTCTACCCCTTCACTTTTAATCCTCCCAAATTGACAATAGATTATATATAACTACCACAGTTTCCCACCCAGGAGGATTGTTCAAAGTTACAAATAAAGCAAAGACTTTAGAATACAACCTTGGATGGAATAAATTATCTAAGGATGTACAATTGGGTTGGATGAATCCCTTTCAGGACAAATTTCAGGGCCCGGTAGGTGCCTGGTGCTTGGTAAGTGGTTCAAGTCAATTTGAGTCAGGTCAGGCCAAGTTAAGTCATTCAACAGCTAACAACTAACCTTTACAGAAATTAATATTTTCATTCAAGTACAGACCTAGAGCAAACACATAGGTTATTAATGTCACAAATTTCTAGTCCATAAATATTTAGAGTTTAAAGGTTGTAAATAGATTGCATCATAAAGTAGCCAGAAATCTAAAGTATGTTTCATGGCTCTACAGAGGATCAGAGCCTAGGTTGTAGCAGGCATTGATGACCAAGCAACTTTGTTACCTTTCGACAGGAACACACACAGAGAGATGACTCACAGGGAATTGTTTGCCAACTTCATGCCTAATCTTGCAATTCCTAGTCCCAAGAACTTGAAATGTTGCCAGTTTGAGCAATTTCCAATTTCACAAGCTAAATAAAAAAGAAGAGGATCTGGCCACAGCCCAAACATGTGCTGCCCCTGAGCTCCGTCGTTGTCCTCAACAGACCCTGGGTCCAGACAATTGGATGGAAAGAGGTGGACAGGCCCCAGTCCTGGTGCATCTGTAGCAGGGCGAGTTCTGCTTCTGTGTCAGGTCCAGGGGTTCAGAGATGAAAGAAACTAGTTCTAGCCTTCTGGGAAAGCGGGGCTTAGGATCCTGTGTACAGACTCTCAGCCATGTTGACTCCTTCCTTGTAGTTCCATCATTCCTTGGTATCCCTTTTAGTGGACCCCTTCCTGGCATCTGTCTCCTGAGTGTATGTGTGTGTCATTCTGCTCCTTTTATACTCAGCAGTGATTAGGTTTAGGATCCACCTTATTCTGGTATAATTTCAACTAATTGATTCCATTAGATTGCATGTCTGAAGGTTATTATGTTTTATTAGATTAGGATTCCAACATCTATAATTATGCTGCTATGGATTGAATTATGTCCCTCCAGTTCAATTAGTAACACCATAGTTTGGGAGCACACTGTGCCTATATCCTGTGAGGTTGCACAACTTTTCCCTTCCTGTGTTTAAGCTACTATGATCTCTGGGCTCCCTTGGAGGATAGGGTAGGGTAAAGTCTGGGAAATGAGATTTATATCAAGGGTCAACCCATCCATGCCGGTCTTGCTTTTAACTAAAGACTCTCTGAATTGTGTTCAGCTTCATTTTTTAGTTCCTCAGTCTCCAATGAGTTGAGCTACTCTGAAGAGATGATGAGAATTCATTTGATAAATCTAAGAATTATTGAAGAAAAAGGACAACAAAATCCCCTCGACAATTAATTGTGGGAAAGGAGAAAATCCCAGGGAGGTGCCTGGTTTTGTGTTTTGAACATTGTCGAGGGGCTGGAGTGGTAAAAATAAACCTGACATGTGTTTTTGAGCCTCTGATTTGTGTCCATTCAGTCAGAAGGTAAAAAAATATGAACATATTGTAATCCCCCAAATGCCTGTTAGTCTTTATCTAACAGTGTGAATTGTCTGTCTGGAGTTTCCACAGTCAGTTCAAAGTGTTTCCCCAATTTTCTAGCAGGTGTTAAGCAAGTCATTTGAGCTCCCAGACTGAAGATCCACAGCTTGTTGCAGTTATTTATTTCTTGCTACTTCAGATTTCCCAAGGAAATCATCAGCTGGCTGGACTATTAGAGGATCTCCACATTAAGGATGTAAGGAGGAACTTTTTCCGAACAAAGAAGCCACTGTTCTGAAGGATGATAGGAAATGGAATTTCGTCCCTTTTTTGTTTGTTTTGCAGCCGCCGTTGCTTTTGAGGTTTCCTTACTCTTAATCAGGACCGTGTGAAGTACTGAACTATGAATACACAACATCAGGGTTTGTCCAGGGCAGGGGACCGCAGTGGTTCCGTGGTGGCATTATCTCCTAATGTACAGGACACCTAGGTTCAGTTTCTAGCCAGCGGGCAGCCATTACCTGTCTGTCAGTGGCGGCTTTCATGTTTCTATGATGATGAATAGGTTTCAGGGGAGGTTCTAGATCAAAGCAGACCATGAAGAAAGACCTGACAACCTAGTTCTGAAAATCAGCCCATGTAAACCTTGAGGATCACAACAGTCCACCCGCTGACTGCACAAGGATCAGTGCAGGACAGGACAGCATTGCATTCTGCTGTGCTCCTGGGATTGCAATGAGTTGGGCTAACTCCATGGTGGCAAACACCACCACCACATGTTTCCTACATATTTTCAGGACATTTTCATGCAGATGATAAGGCAGACCATACTTTGCTATCTCAGCCAATGTAGTCCTATTTGTTAGCAACCAGCCACAATTTGAACACTTGAATTGTGGTTCATTTGAGTTTAAATATACTGTAGGAATGAAATAATAGTACACATTGAAGAGTGAGTGGAAGAAAATATATTTCATTTATAATTGTATGCTAACTATAAGGAGGCCTTGTGGCGCAAATGGTTAAGCACTTAGCTGCTAACACAAGCATCCACAATTCAGACATATCCAAGGGCTCCATAGAAAAGACCTGGAGACCTGCTTCCTGATAGAGTCCCTCAGCCCCACTCCCACCCCCAACCCACTGCCTTCCCATCACTTCTGGCTCATAGCAAACCTATAGGACCAAGCAGTTCAAAGGCCACACTTATATCTTTAAGTAAGCGGACTGTCACATCTTTCTCGCACAGAGGGGTTGGCGGGTTAGAATTCCTAAATTTTTAGTCAGCAGCCAAGCACTTTAATCCCTGTACCACCAGGGGTCCTTTCCATGAAGACTACAATTTAGAAAACCCCATGAAGCAGTTCAATTCTGTCACATGGGGTCACTTTGAACCAAAATCTACTCTATGGCACTTAACAACACAACAGCAACATGTTGAAATAACCGCTTTAGATTGAGCTAAATAAAGCATATTGATCAAATAAATTTGGCCTGCTTTTCCTTTTTAGAATGCGGTTACTAAGCAATTCACAATTATGTATCGCATGAACATTGATGGCTGGCATTGTATATCTGTCTGTTGGACAGTGCTTTTTAGCTGGCACTGAAGACATAAGCTAAGGAGTTCTTCAACCGCTTCCCACCCAGCACTGGATCCCCTTTCAAAGAATCTCCCTGTAACTGTAGCTGCCTTGCCTGTCCCCACCACTCTCCTCAGCCCACTCCACTACTCCCTTCACACTTGCTCTCAGCATTAGTTTGGCCCCTGGGTTCCCATCTATCAGGAAATATACTCATTTAGCCAAAAAATTACCTCAGTGCTTCTAAGAGAGAAAGGAGCAAAAAAGCGCCAACCTTGATTATGATGATGATTGCACAGCCTTTTTTGATATGATTGAACCGTTAAATTGTATATATTAATTATAGATAATTATAGAGAAATAGATATAGATAGACACACACATACATATGGTGATACTTTAGTTGTCAAACTCAATTCAATCCAAATTCATGTCGAACACTGAAAAGTCTGAGAACGAAACATATTTTTCCCATAAGAAATGATAGAACACCAAAGCATTGGTTCTGAGGCCCAAACATTACACTTAGAAATTCACTTTTCCAGGACTTTAACACAAAGCTACCAACTCAATACTTCCTAAAACATCTAAGCACAATAAATAGAGTACATTAAATATCAGAACACAATACAATACACATTAACCCATTTTTCATTCTGTTTTGCTGTTTAAAATCCTGGGGGGTGGGGGTGGGGGTTGGTAAACTAACATGGGCTTCACTTTAAAATCCCCACTAGCTTTCTGACCCAACAACAGTGAGCCTCCCTTTCATTGGCTTTCGGCCTGGCAGTGCCTTTTCTTCTTTAGCAATGAAGGTCCTGTTGGGCATTCCCCCACCCCATCCCCCCAAAAAAGTTCAGTTTAGTCCCAGTGGAACACTTGCTGAGAAGGGGAAACCTTAGCCTCCACGTATGCAGCACATTCAGCCACTCATGTACCAGCTTCAGCTTCATTTGCACGCGCCGTTTCCCCATGCCTCCCTGCACCGCTGTGTATGCCTCTTTGCCTTTTGAATTTTTGAAACCAGCCATGGCGGGCTTGGAGCACTCCTGGCTGCTCAGGACTCGCTCCAGCGACATTGTTCATTGACTCACTTTTAGCCTTCTCTCCTATCAGTATCTCAGATACACTATCACCTTGGAGTCGCTTCTGATCTATCCAAATGAACAGTACCTTTTCAAGCTCTCCAGTGGTCTGGGTTCTTTGTTTCCTGGTTATCAATTTCACACTTTTCACTACACTAGCTGCTTTAATCATACCTACCCACCCACCCCCAAACTATTGACAATATCGACCTGACATGTATTCAGCCGCCCCATCAGACAAGTGGTGCCCTGGTTCAAATTTTGCAATGATTTCTTTCTTTAGCTCTTTCATGTTTCTCCCTGTTTTCTCTTAGCTTTACTTTCCTTTCACTAACTTTCTTCGGAGCCATGGTTATGGTATTCTATGCAAATAAAGCACACACAAAAAGCGCACCATGCTGACTGTTTTAACACACACAGCACTAGATGTTGTCTGAGCAAGAGCAGCTCTTAGAAAGCAGTGTCACCCCTTTGTGTCCATGGCAAGACTTGAAGCGTGACTCGCTCCCGCCCTTTCAGGTCTCTGTCAGGAGGACTTTGGGTTTGATGATGGAGCACAGTTATGAACACTGAGCAGATTTTTTTTTTAACTTTGCTGTGGGAGTAGCAGAAATTTCCAGCTGAGAGCCGTTTGACAATTGAGGCGTCATTTATTTATATTGTCAATGGGCTTCTTCAAAAACCTATAGTATTTCCAAAAGGTCAAGTCTCTTAGCAAAAAAAGGATGTGGACTTTTAGATTCAAGAGACCGTGAAGTTTAATTTGATTAATTGAGTATTGCTAGGTGTCATTGAGGCTGTTTTTGACTCATCAACACCATGTGATGGAGTTGAACTTCCCTATAGAATTTTCTACTCTATACAATACACATTAACCCATTTTTCATTCTGTTTTGCTGTTTAAAATCCTGGGGGGGTTGGGGGTGTTGGTAAACTAACATAGCAGTGTTTTTATTTTTGACAGTTTTATTGGCACATAATCCACACATACAACTCAATTGCTCAATCATATCAAGAAGAATTGTAAAATCATTACTCCAATCATTTTTTGAACTCTTTTTTCATGGTGAAATCACTTTTTAAATAAGTTGTGTAATCACCATCAGTTCTAATGCTCCTTCCCACCTCCCACATACTTTGCCCCACCAACCACCTCACCCTCCCTATTTCCTACCCACCACCCCTACCTCCCCTATAAATTCTTGCAGCTGTTATCATCTCTATGCATCTACTCCTGTGCTTCAGAAACTGGAGAACCCAAGAAACAAGAAGACCCAGAAACAAAATAAATTGGTAAGAGTAAAATAATAATACAAAGATAGAAATACAAATAACGTGTAAGAAAGAAAAGACCACCATCAATATATAAAAGGCCAGGCAAGAAATTTTTGTCATGGAACAAGCAAGAAATACTGACACCTAGAACAATTTCAAGTCGGGTCATGAGGGAGGTCAACTGACACACTTATCAAATTCGATCCAGTATAATCATGGTTGCAATGGTCTCTATCTGATAGTAAATCTGTCTTCATATGAGATCTCCAGGTCCTTCTCCAGTGGACCTTCTGGGGGGATTTGAACCTCAGATCTTTTGGTTAGCAGCCCCGTTCTTAACTATTGCTCTACCAGGGCTCCTTAGTAAAAAAAAAAATAGATTGAATAAAGATACAACGAGCACCAACTATGTACCTCCTTTCTAGGTGTTAAGATATGGTGGTGAACAAAACTGACTCATGTTCTCTGTGCTAAAGACTCTCTGATAGTCTAGATAGACTAGAGAAACAAATCCACAGAAACTCCTACATATATGAGAGAGTTTTATATAAAGGGTAAGTGTACCTTAAGAAAGCATCCCAACCCAGTGCTGTCCAAACCTGTAAGTCCAACATTAGCCCATATGTCCAATATCAATCTACAAAGTCCTCCTCAATCTCACAAAATACACACGATGCTGACTACAGGAGGAAAGCCGAGTCAGTGAACATGTAAGCATCTCAGCGCTGGCAGGGGTCTCCACATGGCTGCTCCGGCACCAGGCTGCATTGGGGTAGGTCCATGCGGCTTCTCAGGTATGTCTCACAGGAAGTGAGTCTTACAAGCTGAAGCAGGGAACTGGCTAAGGCAGCTACACCCTGGTCTGACCATCAGAAAGCAAGAAACTCTAGAACTACAAAGGTGAGGCTTACCGAGCCATTTATCCCTCCACCCTCCAATTAACCCCACATGTGTTTATCAGCCAGGTTGGCACAAAAAACCTTAACTATCTCACTCTCCCCTCATGAAAGTTCTGGAACTTAAGCTTAACCTTGTGCAAAATGAGAGTAAAAACATGCTCCGGAATTTTTAAGGATTAGAAATGATTGTATTCATATAACTTATAGGTTTGTTTGTTTGTTTTTACCTTTAGCGATCATGTGGATTCCAACTCACCAATTAAATTTTTATGGTGGCAAATAGCCCCATCTTACTCTCATGGAGCAACTGGTGTATTTGAACCACTGACCTTGATATTAGCAGTTCAATGCCTAACTCCCAGTGCCACCAATTTTCCTTATTATTTACCTATATACACGTATGTTGCTAGCTATTTGAATATTATATGAGCATATGTGTACATGCATATATGAACAATGTAGGTGATCAGAGAATATTTTTGGCTGGCTAAATTAAAATGGACAACTCTTAGATTACTTGTTTGTTCAGTTACAAAGTGTTTTTGTCACATTGTCCATAGTAGGCGAACTTTGGTTCCTGATGAATTTCATACTTCTTGAAGGCATTTGTTTACACCACTCACGATCCTTAACAAGTCAGAGCTAAATGCCTTTGGAGCTTCAATGGGCCTTGGAACGCTCTTCATTTTCCTGAAGAGAAATAGACGCCCCGAGTTGCAGTGACGTTTCTAGGAACACAGTGAAGTAACATTTTCAATAAAAGGAGTGGCATTTATGGCAGCGGTCAGAGGAAAACGGAGAAAGGGGTTCTTAGGTAGGAGAATACCTCAACGAGAGAGTAAGAGTGAAAGTTTTAATAGGTCGAGAACACAGAAGAGAGACTTAGGTGTAACAACTGTGAACTTTTGGCAAGAGCAGGGTCCAGGGAGAGGGATGCTAACTGACAGTGGCGGTGAGAAAGCGGACATTGTGTCCACTCCTCCCACAGGTTCAGTGGTGAAGGAGAAGTGAGAGAGAAAGAGAGACATGGAAGAAGCAATAGTACACATGGCAATTTTGGCCTGTTTTTAAAACTTTTTTAGAAGCAGGGTTCTGGGTATTTTGGAAACTGAAGCAAAGGAGGTGGTTAAACTGACAGTGGATGGTGTAAGAGAGGAAGGGGCATGGTCAGTACCAAGACCCGGAGAAGGAAAGGACAGGCAAAATTATTTGGCTTAGACGCCTCTGCTTCTGAGACAGAACAAGACGTGGACACATTCCATTACATTTCTAGGCGCAGTCCTGGCTGGTATAAACAATGCACTCAGCTGCTAATGGATGGCTTGAAAGTTGGAGTTCACTCAGAGACCCTCATAAGAAAGGCCTGGGCATCTACTTCAGAAAACCAGCCACTGAGAACTCTACAGAGCAGTTCTACCTTGACATGTTTAAGGCTACCCTGAGCTGGGACCCACTCAGTGACAACTGGTTTGATATTTTGAGGGGAGAGGAGGATCATTTAGGGGTCAGAGAAGGAGACCAAACAATCTAGGAGGCCGGTAAGACTGCATCTGCTGATACTCTACTTCTGGTCCCGACTCTCCTCGACTCCTAATCTAGACTCGTGTTGCTCTAAGAGTTGGCATGGCCCAATGGCGGACTGCAGACTGTTATTAGTCTAGCTCCATGGAAGGAGCTTGTGTCAGAATGCAAATGAGCAATGCTACTAAGTACATGGTTCAGTTGAGCTTCCATCCTTCCCTTCCTCCTCTTCCTCTCTGAAAGAGGCAAAACAATCATTTACATTGGAGCAAGGGCTGCTCTTCTCATTGAAGAACTGGTAAAATTGTTAGAGTTGGTACTTTTAGATAAGGTTGATCCATACAATTTCTTCTGACATTTCAACCTCTAACCAAACTGACCCATCCTATTGCCTCTTAAACTTGTTCCTGCTCCTTTATCTTCTTCCTCTGTGAGTTGGTGCCACTTCTGTATCAGTTCTGAGAGAACTGAGTCTCTCCTCTCCCACTTGTTTCCCTTCCCTCACCCAAGCAGTCACCAGCCTAGTGCACTAACATCGAGTCAATTCTGATTTAGAGCGACCCAATAGTTAGCATGCTAAAATAGCTCTCAAATCTCTCCTCTTCTCTCCATCTTCATACTTACCAATCTGATCTTGGTCACCAGGAAATCTTACTTGGATATTATCACAGACCATGGGGTCCTAGTTGCATTCACAATCTACCTTCTATACCATACCATGTCTGTATCTATACACTGCACTTCCTAAGCAATCCTTCCGTGGTCCAGCAGAATCCAGGCAAACACACAGACTCACAGTCCAGACTCATGATCCAACCTCATCAGCCTAGCATTGGAAACTACTGGTATTTATCCCCTCTTTGAGTTGTAATTCTAGTTGCTCCTTTTGAAAGCAATAGTTCGTCTATATTTTGGGCACCTCGGTTTCTTATTCTTAAAGGTAGAACCTTACTCTTTGTAACGTCCACACCAGAATAATGCCGGAAAAATAGTACCCAATTTATGTTCACTGAAAGAACAAATCAAGTTAGAGTAGAAAGGGAAGAGCAACTTCTCTGAGCCCATGCGTCAGCAGAGCGGGTGAAAGTGAGGTGATTAAATGGTGCCTGGTTGTGGCCAAGGAGGTTGAAGGGTGATAGGGAGATGTGGCTTTGGTCAGAAGCCAAGCAAAGTCATTATGGAAACGCATTCGTCGCCTGTGGCTTCATTAATTGAGCTTGGAACATTCTCCTGGATTACTTCCCAAGTGGCCAAGGCAGCGTTCATCCTCCAAAGCGGGAGTCCCACTACGCATGAACTTTGCTGCTCCTCGTGGTTTGGATGGTTCGGTTCTGCTGTTTCCTTGTTGTTTTCTCTTTTAATTCTAATATCAAGTCCTGCTAATGGTTGGATTATGTCTCCTCAAAATAATAGCAGAATCTTAACTTCTATGGTGCCGGTTGTAATTCCACTTGGGTACAGGGTTTACTTTGTCATGTAATGTGGAGGGTGTGTTCTAAACCTAATGGATCCTGACTCATAAAAAAGTGGATTAGATACAAGACTAAGCACAGATGGGATTGGGGGAGGGGTAGGTGTTATGTGAAGACCGGTCAGGAAACGAGGAGCACTGGCGTGAGAGGAGCGGAAAGAGACAAAACTCTTCCCCTCGACTCTACAGAAAGCGAGGCTTCCCCTAGAACCAGCAAATGGAACTCAGATTTCTATCTTCCAGAATTATGGGAAAATAATTTCTTCTTGTTGCTCTTTAAAGGAACCCCCTGGTGGCATTCTGTCACAGTAACCTAGGCAGCAAAGTCCAGCCTCATCAACACTGCCGCCATTTTGGTTCCAGCTCTTAATTTAGGTCTTTTTACTTATCTCCTCTTTACTTTCTGCATTCATGTAAGATAGGGCTTGCAACATCTGGCATGAGTTCCAAACTTGCAGATGAAGAAAGATGGACCCAGTTCTCACATTCTCCCCCAGTGTGTTAGTTTGGGTACTTTAGAGAAACAAATCTACAGAAACTCATGTATAAGAGAGAGTTTTATATAAAGGTTAAGTGCACATCAAGAAGACATCCCAACTCAGTGCTGCCCAAGCCCACAAGTCCAACATTAACCCATTAACCCCTATGTCCAACACCAGTCCACATAATCCTCCTCCATCTCACAAAACACACACTATGATGCTAACTGCAAGAGGAAAGCCGAGTCAGTGAATGTGTAAGCATCTCAGCGCTGGCAGGGTCTCCACGCAGCTGCTCCAGCACCCAGGACTGCATCAGGGTAGGTCCACGTGGCTTCTCCTCAGGGATGTCTTTCAGGAAGTCAGCCTTGCCAGCTGAAGCAGGGAACTGGCTAAGGCAGCTGCACCCTGGTCCAACCATCACAAAGCAAGAGACCTGCGAACTCGAAAGACGAGGCTCACTGTGCCATTTATCTCTCCGCCCTTCAATTAAATTCACATGTGTTTATCGGCCACGTTGGCACAATAAACTAATTTCCTCACCTGGCCTTTAGGTCTCTGCTCGCTAGGTTGTCCCTTTATGCTTCAGGTAAGTAGAAGGGGGAAGGAGAAGGTGGGCTGGGAAATGGAGCACAGCTATTTGGGGCCACATCATAGATGGTGACTGGAAACTCCCGTCTCGATTTGGCTCAAGGGCCACAGCTATCTTTGGCTGGCCCCTGATTGACATAATTATTACTGCCAGAAAGTAATTTTAGAAAGAATTTGGAAGGAGGACATGGGTGATTAAAGTCCTAATAATAACATATCTGAAAGTCTGGGTTAATGAATCTTTAACTTGGGTAAGAGAATAGAGGCCTCAGGTGTTCAGGGATTAGTACCTGAAACTGAGTTTGGAAAAAAACACCATTCTGTTGACGAGTCAAGTAGGGCAGGGAAAGATCACATGTCTCTAAGAAATCTTTGAGCAATAGAGATGTCACTCATTTTATAGTGAAAAATTATCTTTTAAAATGGGGCTGAAATAAAGTTCAGCCACATAGCTAAAGTGTTAGAGTCATTCAGTGAGTCTTCTGAGGTGCACAGTTTCTGTAGTCTCTTTGGGAGGCTCCCAGGGGTGTGAGCAGGGCTGCGAGGGAACCGGAGGGGCTCTGGACTGATCACAGTCAGGGTCTGCTTTGCCTGGGCCAGGGTTCATGCCACCTGGTGGATGCCCTACCAGTTCAATATTTCGAATGTGATGTGGGGCTGTAAGACAAACTTTCTGCCCTTACATAGCTTACAGTTTGGAAGATGAGCTCTGCTCATAAAGAATTGCAGTTCCTGACTCAGTTGTCATAGTGGCACCCAGCATATCCCCAGTTGTCACTTGCAAAGTGTGTTCCTATCCTTTAGCTCATTAAACTGCACAAGGTTATACTGCAGGATCCTATTCCCCTTTTGCACCTGAGAAAGCAAGAAGTTCAAGGTGGGAGTGGTGGTGCACAGCCTTCCACACTCGTACAGCAACACACTGTCCTGAGCCCTCAGTATCCGATGTTCCTTGCAGTGTCCATCACCCAGCATGTGGGGCCTCCCTGTTGAAAGCAGCATACTCATGGAAGCATTAGGAATGTTATTAACTTTTTATTTCTAAATATAGATTTCTATCCCCAATAAACACATGACTATTTAAAGATTGACCCCATCACTCTGCCATGCTGATCAAAGCCAGTTACAATCAAGCCCATTGTACCGCAGATGTGTCAGGGTGGAACTGTCCTTAGCAGGGTTTTAAATGCCTGGGTTTTTGGAAGTAGTGTCAAGCCTTTTTTCTTATGCACCACTGGGTGGGTTGCTACTCTTCGGCAAAGAAAGTGAAAATGTATTGTTTGCGCCTCCCAATGTTACAAAATAAAATAATAATCAAACAAACAAATAAATAAATGCAATCCTCTTTCTGAGAGACCACCTACCCACAAGCTCAGGCCATCTGCTTTGGGAAGCTTGGGTTCACCATTCAGGTCCTTTCAAGAAGTGCAGAAAATTAATGTCTGTTTTATATTACTTTGTTCTAAAATTAAATTTCTATTCCGGAAACCTCGTAACAATGAGAACAGCTTTGCCATGAGAGACATGTTACATTTAAGAAAATATGAGTGCATGAAGCACAATCATAGAACGTCAATGTCAGAGTAGGAAGGGGAATTAGAAATTGTAAAGTTCACACTTTCTTTTTCCAGGAAAGGGTGGCAGCTTAATCCAGGTCATAGGAAAGATTCGTTACAAAAGCAGAATTAGAGATGTTAATATTAATCCCTGTCTATGGTCACTGGACATTCAAGTTTCCAGTAACGTCACTATTGGAAGATTTGTGGAACCGGGCACTCTGCTAGGTATTACTAAGTCAGTCACAGAAGCAAGGCCACCTTGTTAGTCTCTGCTCCCTGGAACAGCCTGCTCTCTCTACGCGGTGAGGCTCTGCAGAGTTGGGCATGAGCACTCTTCGATGCTCTGCGTTCCACTGTGCACGGACTCAAAGATTTCTCTCTGGTATGTCTGGACATTCAAATGGACTCCAAAATAAATATTTTAGGACAGGAAAGAGGCTTGTTGCAGTGAATATTTACCACCTGATTAAAATTTTTTGGACAGATCTGATCATACGTATCCTTAATATTGTCATACTCAAATTGTCATGGTCATCTTGTGAGTTTCGGCCACTGACTAATTCACTTTGCTGCAAGAGGTACACACATCATATGTCCACAGGAGCAGGGGTGTTTATCTGTTTTGTTCTGTCATGCATGCCTACTTCTTAGGCTATGGTCTGGGCTGGAGGTGTCGCACAATAATTATCTGTTGATGGAATTGATGTTCTAAAGGGAATGCTCTGCCCCAGACCATCTGCTTTCACTGATGTTCCTGCTTTCTGGGAGGATTGTTGCTGCCCCAATTGAGAACCACCCCTTTCCAGCTACACAGACATATCACTAAGACAGCCTGGGTTTTGCCCATCCCTGCTCCTGGATTCTGAGCAGCAGCCGTGCCAACTCAGGGGGTCAGATTCCTGCTTCTGAGGCCCCTGGGCGTGTCTCTTTGGACTGCGCATTTATCCTCCTGCTGGAAGCCATTCTAACTTAGCCCCCAACCCACTGAGTTTCCTCGATGTCTTTTCACAGAGAACATACTTCCCTTAGTGACAGCAAGTCAGGGCACCACTCCCGCAGTGACAGGCCCTCCCACTGCCTGCTAACACCGCGACTCCCTCCTGCCCACCAGGAAGGGAGCAGAAGCTGCCATGGTTGCCCTCTTCATGGGAAGACACAACTCAGTTTTCTGTGACCCTTGTTTACTTGGTCATGGCCCAGGGTGAAGGGCATTTCCATCTATGGGTGTATCTTAACTTGGAGACAGGGTGGTGTAACAACTGAAATCCTGGGCTTTTCAATCAATAGATCAAAAGTCAACACTGGCAATTTTAACTTGCCTCAGCCCTTGGACATGTGAGTTAATTTCCCCCGAACTCAAACTTCTTATTTGTGAAAAAAGGGAAAATAATAGAATTTACCTCACAGGGTAAAAGTGAAAATTAATGTGAAAAGCTGCTCAGTACCTGCACAGATTAGAAATGCTTGACACGTTTTTCCATGTATGAGAAGAAGAAACTGGTTAGTTATTTTCAGAGAATGGCATTGCAAATTAGAGAAGTCAAGTGAGGATACTTGGACATATATCAGATACTCCATATGAGAAACAAATAGGTTCTGAAGAAACTGAAAGGGACGGAGACTGAGTGGGAGAAGGAGTAGGCTGACAGAGACTGCACTTCTTTGACGGGAAGGAGAGGGGGTATTGGAGAGGGAAGAGGGAGCAGCAAAGGAACCATAGTAGGAGGAAGGGAATACGTATGCCTGCTAAGGACGGAGTGCAATGGGACTTCAGGGGTCGATTTCTCACCTTCCATGTGAGATCGGGATTTGATTCCTAGCCAGTGCACTTCAAGCACATACTATCTGTCAGTGGAATCTGCCTATGATGCTGAATACGTGGACGAACACAGAATAGAAAGAAAGGCTTTGTGATTTACTTCTGAAAAAGCAGCAGTGAAAACCCCAACTCAATGTCAGCTAACTAACAAACAATAAGGAAACAGAATTCTGGGCGAGAGCCTGGGTAATTTAAGGGACTTCTGATCATCGTTCTACTTCTGTACCCTCCAGACTGGGGTGTGTCCTCCAGACGATGAGAATGTACAGCCTTTCTTGTACTCCCCACCCCAATTTAATGCTCTACCCCTAGACTATAAGCTCATAACTTCATATAGCCCTATGGTTTTATTTTTAGCTTAAGAGGAATACAAGTAGGTATATATCATGTCAAATGCATATATGTGCCTATACACAGGTTAGTATATACAGTATAATTCTTGTTCTCAGCAAAGAGAGTTAGAAGCAAGGATACCCCTAAGGCAACAAGCTCACCAAGTGCCCAGACCTTGATTATTATTTTTTTCTTTTTTAAATCATTTTATTAGGGTCTCATACAACTCTTATCACAATCCATACCCATATCAATTGTGTAAAGCGCATTTGTACATTCATTGCCCTCATCATTCTCAAAACATTTCCTCTCCACTTAAACCCCCGGCATTAGGCCCTCATTTTTCCCCTCCCTCCCCGCTCCCGCTCCCTCATGAACCCTTGATAATTTATAAATTGTTATTTTGTCATATCTTGCCCTGTCCGACGTCTCCCTTCACCCACTTTTCGGTTGTCCGTCCCCCAGGGAGGAGGTCACATATAGTTCTTTGTAATCGGTTCCCTCTTTCCTACCCACTCTCCCTCCACCCTCCCAGTATCGCCACTCACACCACTGGTCCTGTAGGGATCCTCCGCCCTGGATTCCCTGTGTTTCCAGTTCCGTTCTCCAATGAAAGCACCTGGGCTTCTTGGAGAAATGTCTGAGAACAGGATTGGGTAAAAAAAAACTCCACACCAACCAAAAAACCATATCCGGATGAGTCTGGAACATTTTGTAGTGCCAGAAAATAAGGAAGTGCTTAAAAACAAGACAGAAAAGAGCAGAGTCAGGGCGTGGCAAAGGGGACTAGGAGTAAACGGAACCAGCTCCTAATGGTCAAAGCTTGGACAGTTAGAGCTTCGAAATAAATATTCTAGTTTTGAATGGGATCTCAAAGTATAAAATAAATTTCCACGGGTCCAAAATGATTTAAATGAATAAACAATTGGGACAGAAGAGATAATTCTCCTTAAGTACAAATTGCAGATTTCCTTCCTAAGGACTTCCTTCCAAAGAGTACAGTAAGAAATGCCAAAAATAACAAAACCGTGAGCAAAACCAAACCTAGTGTCATTGCCTTGATCCCCACACACATCGTGAGTGGCCCTATAGGTTTCCGACCCTGTGACTATTTACAGAAGTGGACTGCCTCATCTTCCTCCCATGGAGACCCCGGGGCTTGATGTCTCTGGTGGCTTCACACTGTGGACTTCCTAGTTAGCAGCCCAATGTATTTGCATGTATTGTCAGAAATTAACCCAGCGCACGCAAGGACACAGCAAATGACAAAGAGTAATTGCATTGTGGAGCGGCCTGACCAGTGGGAAGACAGGCATTAGCAGTGCTATGTCTTAAAATGTATCTTTGATAAAAAGAGCCCTACTGGCATACCTACCAGTTGAAAGGTCAGTAGTTTGAACCCACCAACCACTCAGAGGGTAGGAGATGAGACTGGCTGCTCCGGAGATTTACAGCCTTGGAAACCGTCAGGGCAGTTACATTCTCTACAATAGGGTCACTGTGAGTCAGAATCGAGTGGATGGCAGGGAGTTTGTTTGATTTTTTTCCAGACCATTAATGAGAAATGATGAAAATGACAACCTTAAGAACAAAGTGTTGCCTGGTCCTGGGCTAACTCCATGATTGTTGATAACCCGACTCTTCGGGCACTCCTCTTTGACATACGACTGTATCATTCTTCAAAACTGTAGCAACAAAAGTTCTCCTGGTTTCTAGTCATTTTCATTCATACACAGCTTGATCTTTCTGCATTACTCCATCCTTTTTAGGTAACGGAGAGCCCTGGCAGTGCCATGGGTTTGGCATTGACTTGCCAACCACACAGTCAGTAGTTTCATCCACCAGCAGTGATTTGCATGTATTGTCAGAAATTAAGTCTCTCATCCTGTGTGGATTGATTTCCCTTTTCTCTGGCAGTAAAACCATCATTTTTTTTTCTTTGAACTCTTTGAAACGTGATTTCCAAAAGCCTAACCTTAGCACATGACATGTTTTTCCTAAAATTCCCCTTCTAGGTTATGACAGAGCATAAATGGCAGGTCAATTTTTACCCATTTTTACCTCACTTCACCCAGCTATCACATTCTCCTTTTCTGGGCAGAACAAGGTTTTTAATACATGTTTTTTTTTCATTCCTCCAAAAAGATTTGAAAAACTAAGAAAAATAAGGGGTAGATATTCTTCTAAGAGAATATGATTTCAGACCCTTTCTGACCATCTTGCTGGTGTTTAAATTACAGCCACTGTTCCTTCTGCAGATCTGAAAATGATCTGATCTGATATATGTCTTTCATAGGAATAAGCAGGCCACCATATATTCCCACAAGAGTATTATCTCTTTTTATTTTTATCCACACAATCTCTTGTACACTTTGGCCCTCAGGTTTGCATGATATCTTTAAAAACAATCAAACAATGATGCTGCTTACTACCCAGTCTTCTTTTGATTGGTAAGTAGGAGTGTCTGTGTGTGGGGGGTGGGGGGGCGTGTTTCCAACATCACTCAAGAAGGAGGAAAATGCTAGCATATTCCCACCCCTCACCTACATGTTGATCAGGAGGTTACAAATGAAAGAACATAATGCTGGAAGGAGAGTGGAACCTTCTATTGTAAACCAGGATGTGGCTCCAGTGCAGTGGTGGTTGCCATCCTTGTTAGGGGGAAACGCTCACGTCTGACACGGACTTTCAAGCACCTGGCAGACAGATATTCTTACCTGGAGCAGCTGAGATGGGTGTTCAAGGATCACATATTATGCTCAATTTTTCATGTTTCAAAACCACTGTTCCCTGTGTGATTCTTGACAGACTACTGGACAACACAACAATGTTGGTTCATGAATCCTATTGCTGTTGTTCCAAAACAAGCAACCAACCCCAAACCCAAACTCACTGCCATCGAGTCAATTCTGCCTCTTAGAGACCCTGTGGGTCAAAGTAGAATTGCCCTGTGGGTCTCGGAGATGGTGACTCTTTATAGGAATAGGAAGCGTATTCCTTCTCGCTGAGATGACATTGAATTGATTTCCACTCGTAGTGACAGCATATGAGAGTAAACTGCTCAGTGGGGTTTTCTGATCTGTTTTCCTTATGAGAGAAGTCCTGGTGATGCAACAGCTAACTAATCCTTGGACCCTAGCCCAACTTATTGGTTTGAACCCACACAGCAGCTCAACAGGGATGAGGCCTGGTAGCCTGCTTCCATCAGCACTGTGGCCCAGAACACCCTATGGAACAGTTCTCCGTTGTCACCTGGGGTCATTGTGAGTTAGAGGAGACTCGGTGACGCTCACAAACAATAATAACCCTCACTGGAGCAGACTACCAGCTCCTCTTCCCTCCTAACCCTTAGGTAGGTTCTAGTAGCCAACCTTTTGATTAGAAACCAAGTGCTTAACCTTTGCACCAAAGAAATTCCTTTCACTATAACTCATTTTTGGGGAAATTATGATTACTTTATTATAATTTTTCAACAGTTTTATTGGCAAGTAATTTGTATGTCATAATTCAATAGCTTAATCATTTCAGTCATCATGGGGAATCGTACAATCACCCCCACATCAATTTTAGAGCATACCCCCTCCCTCATGATTAAATCACCTTTAAGATGCATTATGCACTCACAATCTCTTTTAGTGCGTCCTGCCCACTCCCATCTTCTTTAGTTACTCCCCAAATCTCCTTTCCCTCCCTATCTTCCTCTCCCTCCCCTGTATTCCCTACATCCCCTCAGATCCATTATTATCACTATGCATCCACTCCTCCTGTGCTTCACAACCGGGAGACCCAACAGAAAACAATAAAAAATGAAATTGTGCTAAAGGTAATGCATATAGTATACAGACAATATTAATAATACGTAAGAAGGAAAAGACCCTCAACAATAATAACAAAGCCAGGGAAGAAATTTCTGTCATGGAACCAGTAAGAGGTACTTGCCTTCAGGTCACATCTACAGGGTGTCCACCTGGCCAAGTGTCGAGTGCAATCCAGCATCATCAAGGTTACACTGCTCTGTCTGATGGAAGGCTGAACGAGACTCTGGCTGGTGGCTAGAGCCGCTCTGTCAGTGGCTCAGTCTGAAGGGGGAATTATTTAGGGCCCTGGGTATCACAAGCAGTTTGAGCTCAACTATTCACTTGAAGGTGGGTGGTTCAAACCCACCAGTGTGTCAGCAAAGAAAGGCAGCATGGTCTGCTTTCCTCAAGATAGCAGCTATGGAGCAGTCGTGCTCAGTCACATGGGCCACCTCTGTGAGTCGTAATCAATGTGACCGCAGCACATTTGGTTTGAGTTTTAGGGTAAGGGGATTGACAGCACTCAGTCAAACCACTTGTTCTAGTCCATTGTTTATTCAGCGTGGTTGTAAGGATGCATGAGGTAATGTATGTGAAGTGTTCAGCACAGATTGTCAGATCCATAAATTAAGGTTCAATCTTGCACCAGGCTCCCTCTTTCTCTGCGCACGACAGCCTGCTGGCTTCTCTTGTTACTTCAAAGAAGCCTTTGCACCTTCAGTTCTGTCTGGAACCCTTTTCATCCGAGCCTATCTGAGGTTCCTTTTGATGTGTGCACAGAAGCACGATTTTGCCTTCATACACTCATCTCTAAGAGATTGATTAATTGGTTGCCACCGTCATAGAAGTAGAGACAATGCCTCTTTTGCCAACTTTTTCCCCCCTGAAAAGAGCTTGGCACATATAAGGATAAGTCAACAGGTATTGCAGCAAGATCATGTTGTTGTTAGTGTCGCCCCGTCAGTTCCGACTCAAAGTGATCCTGTGTCACAGACAACATGGAAAAGAGCTCTGGTCCCTCACTATACTCACCGCCCTGGCTTTGTGTGACCTCATGACTTCCGCCACTGTGCGGATCCATCACCTTGACAGGCTTGCTATTTTTCATTGACCTTCTCTTAAAGCATGATGCCATTTTGAAGGGACTGGTTTCTTCTGATAACATGTCCTCAGTATGTGTCACAAAAATCATAGAGGCATTTGTTAAACAAAAATATCAAAATGTGAAGCTATTGTTTCTTGACATGCCTCCATCTTCATCTATATATTTATGAAGGCTGTGTTTCCTTCTATCCAGCCCTTCCATGAAGAATTCTACACATTTTGATTTACATGGGTGAGTTTTTTAATCTATTCTGACAATTTTTCTCTTTTAATTGGAGAGTTTAGTCCATTTGCAATGAATAAAATTGCTATTGTGTTTGGTGTTGAGCTACCACCTTGCTATTTAGTTTCCATGTGTTTCTTCTGTTTTTTGTTTGTTCTTTACCATAGCTTGTGCCACCCAAATAGTTTTAATACTTCATTTCATTTCCTCTGATGGCTTACAAGTCTCAGTTTTACTTCTCTAAAAGGATGTTTGTTTTATTCTCATTTTTGAAGGATGTTTTCCTCTGTTGATAGGTTATTGTCCCACCTGACCCCCGGACTTTAAAGGCTGTACTGTTATCTTCCAGCTTGCATTGTTTCTAGTGAGTGGCTAATACCTTTTATCATTTTCCCTTGTATATTACATGTCCTTAAATCAAAATAACAAACTGAAAACAATAGGCTTTATTTCAAAAGTCTTATGTTTTATGTTTACAAAGTGAGCAGGTAGTAGAGAGCATTTCCATCAATCCCCTCTCTCCCCTATCATTAGCAATTTGTATTGATGTGGTATTTGTTATAACTGATGGATCAGTATTGATACATCATTATTAACTGAGCTCCATAGTTTACATTGGGGTTACTCTGTTGTATTAGAAGACTCTATGAGTTTGACAAATGCATTATGTCATGTCTTCGTGCTTGCAATATCAAGAGAATAGTTTCACTGCCCTAAAAACTCCCTCTGGTTTACCTCTTAATCTTTTCTTCTCCTTCCTTTGAATGTATCCGTGGAAACCATTGATTTTTTTCTGTCTTTATAGTTCTCCCTTTTCCGTAATGTCATCTAGTTGACATCGTATAGTGTGCAGCCTTTGTGGCCTGGATGCTTTCACTAAGCAAAACGCCTTTAAAATTTCTCCTTGCTTTGTGAGGCGTGAGAACTCACTTCTCGTCTTCTTCTTCTTCTTTTTTTTTAAAAAAACATCGTTTCTTTAGTTTTACTTCCCTTTAACAGTTTGATTATGATATTCTTCTATGTGGTTTTCTTTGTATTACTTTTGCTTGATTATCTCAACTGCTGCGATTTATAGGCTAATGTTTCTCTTCAAAATTGGTTATTTTTTAGCTACGGTTTCATAAAACATTTTATAATATAATTGTTGTGTTAATATTGGCCTATATATTTCTGAATCTCAGTTTTTATTTCATTTTTCCTTTATGTTCTGCTGAGTAAATAATTTATAATGATTTCTCTTTAAATTCTACTATCTCTAATTTCCTACTAAGTCATTCTAATGATTTCTAGAATTAAGTATTTTACTTTCTGTTTTAAAATGTCTATTTAGTTCTACTTTATGGTGTGCTTTTTCCTCTGTTAAGTTTTCTCATTAAGATCATATTTTCCTTTCATTCTGAGATATATTTTCAACAGATACTTTCAAATATTTGTCAATGAAGACAAATGTCTGGGTCATTTCAAGATCAGCCTATATTGACTTATTCTTTTCTTTAAAAAATCATTTTTGGGGGGCTTATGCAACTCTTATCACAATCCATGCATCCATCCATTGTGTCAAGCACATTTGTATATTTGTTGCCATCATAATTCTCAAAACATCTGCTTTCTACTTGAGCCCTTGGTATCAGCTCCTCATTTTTCCTCTCCCTCTCCCCCCACCCTTCCTCATGAACCCTTGATAATTTATAAATTATTATTTTGTCATATCTCACACAGTCTGATATCTCCTTTCACCCACTTTTCTGTTGTCCATTCCCCAGAGAGTAGGTTATATGTAGATCCTTGTAATTGGCTCCACCATTCTATCCCATCTTCCCTCCACCCTCCGATTCCATTTTCTTGTTTCTTAGCATGTTTTGTTGTTTTTTAAAAATTGTATACCATACTCTAGAAATTACATGATAAGCACTCTCATTACTGTTGCCATTTAATGAAGGGTATTGAGCATTATTCAAATTTATTTAGGCTGTATTTTAGGTTGCATTAGAAAAGGTCTGTGTAAATGTTCAATATATTTCCCATGCATTTATACGTTGGCAAGTTTCTAACCCTTAACTCTGTCTCCCAGGCCGGTTTTATCGAAGCTTGGCTTTAGGGCTTAAGCTGATGACTAAAGGACTTGATCACTAACTGGGAGGCTGGGTGTAGGTGGGTGGGTTTGGAGCCCCAGCCATTCCATAGGAAAGTGATGTGTCAGTCTGCTTTCATCAAGATTATCTAAACACCAAACCGAAGCCATTGTTGTTCAGTCCATTCTGATTCATAGCAATGTTATAGGGCAAAAGACAATGACCCAATAGGGTTTCCAGTACTGCAATGTTTACGGAAGCAGATCGACATGTTTTTTCCCTAGGGGGGAGCTAGTGGGTATAAGCTCCTGATCTTTCCTGTAGTAGCCCTGTGTTTTCACCTCTGTGCCACCAGGGCACCTCCGGTAAAGATTGCAACCCTGGAAACACTGCCCTGTGTGGTCAACATGAATTGGAACACACTTGACGGCACACAAAGACCACACTAACCTAGGATAGGCCTATGTTACTTGAGAGTAGGCTCTTGACTTGTAAGAGGTGACTTTTCTAGTGTCTCAGCTGGGTGTCCAGGAAGCTAAGAGGACTCAGACTGGACCTTCAACACCTCCTACCACTAAGACCTCAAGGGTCTGTTCTGCTCCCAACTCCATAGTAGCTACTGTTGTTTCATTCTCTAGAAACATAGACGAGCCTTCAATGAAAGATGCTCAGAGGCCCCCAAATAGACTCATCTTCCTCATTTCAGCTCCCTCCCCTTTATTAATAGCAGGAAGATTACTGTAATAATATTTACCTCATCATAAATATAGGTAGGAGTCTCAGCTAAGTGAGAATTTCAACCCTTGCTCATCTGACTCCAAAATTAGTCATCTCGCCCATTATGTTATATTACCTTTCAATGTAGACAAATGAAGCTCAAACTGTAAGTAAGTTCTGAAGAAAGGCTATGATGGTGGTCAAGGTATTTTAGCTTTCAGGTTTGGTGGGTTGGAAAAAAAACTATTAATTTGAATAATAGTAATAACAGTGCTACTTTACAAAGTTTTCCATGTATTCATAGTGATGTTGGCCTGTTATTTTATTCTGAGAGCAAACCTATATATTCCTCAATGCTCTTTTTCCATCCTGACAAATGAAGAAGTCAGAGGCCAAGAATGATAAAGATATATTTGTCCAGCAGGTCCTTCAGACAGCACCGATGCATGAAGCTATAAGATGGCAGGCGAGACTGGGGGGAGAGGTGCATCAAAGGCCTGGGGAATGAGAGGTAAGAGAAAGTTACTGTCTCTCGCATCAGGGCGTGCACTTCAGTCCGTGAGCCCTCTTTACACATTAGCTCAGTTGTTCCTCGCTTCACCTCTGAGAAGTTATCACGGTCATCTTCTATTAGTGTTGCTAGGTGACGTCAAGTTGGTTCTGATTTACATATAACAGAAACAAATGCTGCCTGCTCCTGCACCATCCTCACTATAGCTAATAGCTGTTTTGTTTAAGCAGGTGCTATGTCCATCCATCTGGTTGAGGCTCTTCCATTTCCCCCCCAGTCCTCTAACTTTACAAAGCTGGAAGTCTTTCCCAGGACTGGTCATTCCTGATAACATGTCCAACGTTTGTGAAACAAAGTCTCATTAACCTCCCTTCAAAGAAACATTCTACCTGTACTTCCAAAACAGATTTGTTTATTCTTCCAGGAGTCCATAGTATGTTCAATGTTTGTTGCCAGCATCATCATTCAAATGGATTATTTCTTTGGTCCTCCTTATTGATTGTCCGTTTTGCATGGATGCATGAGACGATTGAAAACACAAAGGCATGTTAATCCTCAAAGGGATAGCTTTGCTTTTTTCAAGACCCTGTAAATCTGTTGCAGTAATTTGTACAATGCAGCATCTGCTTTGATTTCTTGATTGCTGTTTCCATGAGCATTGATTATGGATCCAAGTAAAAAGAAATAATGAACAAATTAATATTTTCTTCATTTATCATGATATTGCTTACTGGTTCAGTTGACAGGATTTTTGTTTTCTTTTCAGCAAGGTAAAACCCCTACCAAAGGCTTTTGCTTTTTATCCCATCAGTAAATGCACCGAGTCCTCCTCACTTTTATCAGGCAAGATTGTATTAACTGCGAGTCTTCCTCCAATCCTGATGCTGTGTTCAGCACAATTTTGCTGAAGATAATTTTAAGATGATTTTAACAGAACACTGACAAGGAACAGCCAGAAATTCAAGCCATATTCAGAAGAAGACCTGGGCCAAGGGCATTATTATAAAGTCTGTGAGATCTCAGCTACCAGGAGAGAATGCCAAAAAGACGTTTACTTGTGTTTTATGGACTATGAAAAAGTGATTGTAACATGGTAACATTGTGAATGATGTTCCAGAGCACTTAATCGTGCTCTGGTGGAACCTTCACGTAGACCAAGAGGCAGTCATTAGAATAGAACAAGGGGACACTATTGTTTAAAATCAGAAAAGCTAGGTGTCAAGGTTCGATCTTTCCACCTCGTGTTGTAGCTATAGAACATAAGGCCCAGCAAGTTTAAAAAGCAATGTAAACCTTAGCAGAACTAGACTCTGAACCCAACTTTTGCTCCCAAATCCAGTGTTCCTCTGAGTTGCAGAACCTGGTCATCTCGCCATCTCCTCAAAAGCCTGTGCCTTGTAACCTAAGATAGAGGTTGGCCTAGATGGGATAAACAATCTGGAGGAGAAAACAACAGGGAGAACATGGGAGAGGGGGAGGCAGGGAAAGGAAGTGTGTGTGAACAACCCCAGGGACAAGGGAATAACAAGTGATCCAAAATCGATGGTGAGGAGGGTGTTGGAGACCTGGTAGGGCTTGATCAAGGGCAGTGCAACTGAGAGGAATTATTGAAACCGAAATGAAGACGGAACATGATAGTGGGACAAGAGGAAAGTAAAAGGAAATAGAGGATGGAACTAGGAGGCAAAGGGCATTTATAGAGGTCAGGCATGTATATATGTAAGTATATTTATATATGAGGATGGGGAAATAGATCTACGTGCATATATTTATAGGTTTAGTATTAAGGTAGCAGATGGACATTGGGCCTCTAATCAAGTATCCGTCAATTCAGGAACACTTTGTTCTATTCAACTGGCATTCCATGATGCTCACTTTCCTGACATGATTGCTGAAGACAAAGCAGGTGCATAAGTAAATGTGGTAAAGAAAGCAGATGGTGCCCAGCTATCTGGGCTCTTAAAGGCTTGAAGGTAAACAAGTAGCCATCTAGCTGAGAAGTAACAAAGCACACATGGAAGAAGCACACTAGCCTGTGTGATCACGAGGTATTGATGGGATCAGGTATCAGGCATCAAAGAACAAGAAATCAAATCATTGTGAATGAGGGGGAGTGTGAAGTGGAGACCCAAAGCCCATCTGTAGGCAACTGGACATCCTCTTAAAGAAGGGTCTGGGGGAGGAGATGAGCCAATCAGGGTGCAGTGTAACACCGGTGAAACATACAACTTTCCTCTAGTTCTTTAATGCTTCCTTCCCCCTCCCCCCATCATGATTCCAATTCTATCTTACAAATCTGGCTAGACCAGAGGATGTACACTGTTACAGATAAGAACTGGGTACACCGGGAATCCAGGGCAGATAAGCTCCTCAGGACCATTAACGGGAGTAGAGATACCAGGAGGGTAAGGGTGATGTGGGGAAGGGGAAAGTGGGGGAGAAAGAGGGAACCGATCACAATGATCTACATACAACCCCCTCCCATGGGGATGGACAACAGAAAAGTGGGTGAAGGGAGACATTGGACAGTGTAAAACATGAAAAAAATGATAAATTATCAAGGGTTCCTGAAGGAGGGAGGGTGAAAATGAGGAGGTGATACCAAGGGCTCAAGGAGAAAGCAAATGTTCTGAAAATGACGATGGCAACAAATGTACAAATATGTTCGACACAATGGATGTATGTATGGATTGTGATAAGAGTTGTACGGACCCCCAATAAAGTGATTTTTAAAAAAGGAGAAGTTGGCCTAGAAAGAGTAGTGGCTGCTTTGAAGGATTATCATGCTAACTGAATCCTAGCCCTGCCATTTCCCCGTCTTCCTTTGGCAAATCTGTGTAAATACAACTTTCCTTTGCCTTAAGGAGCGTGTCCGGGTTCTTGAGAGTTCCAGCAGCATCAGCAAAATCTGCCCAGAAGATTTAATTCAAACCATTCAATTGATGGGAGCAGGCTACAGCTTGCTCTCTGCCTACAGCATGGTCCTCTCTCCCTTTTAGTCCTTGCTTTTCTCTGTGGACTTGCATCTCTCTTCTTCTTTCAAATAAGAGTATTATTACGTAACTGACAAACCACTGAGAGTCACATGCAGGGCCCCACCAAATTGACACGTGATCTTAACTTTCATAGCCTGCATTACTCTCACTTCCTGCCTCAGCTTTCATTACTGTCACCAGTGTACAGAATAATCACGTTTTTTCCTTGTCATCAATGTGAAATGTCGGAGTAGGTATATATATAAAATAGTTTTATTGAGGTATCATTGATATACCATACAACTCATGGTATAGAAATTGTATCATGTGGCTAAAAGCTTGTTGACTAACCAAAGAGTGAGTGACCCAAACCCACTCAGAGAGGCCTTGGATGATAGTTGTCGTGCTCCGCTTCTGCGAAGCTGGCTGGAGAAGTTCTGTTCTGTCCATGTGGGCTCATCGTGAGCAGGAGCCTGCCGGGTAAGAACAGCAACAACTATGCACATCACGCTTTAAAAGTGTGTGATTTGATGAGTTTTAGTATACTCACAAAGTTGTGCGGTCACCACGATCATCAATTCTAGAACAGTCCCAACAACACTCCTTCCTTTAACTGTCATCTCTCAGTCTTCCCACCCCCACCCCTTACGACCCCTCACTGAGACAGCCACTAATTTACCTTCTGTCGCCATGGACATCCTACCTGAGCACTACCTGTAAGCAGAAGTATATGCTCCTGGGCCTTTTGAGGCTGGCTTCTTTAACTTACTCTGTTTTTAAGGCTTACTTATGTTGCACTAGGAGTTACTTCCTGCCGCATTTTATTCCGTCATTCTTTAGTTGAAAGACGTTTGCGTTATTTCCAGGTTTTATGGGTTTGCGGGGGGG
>NW_022111324.1:70665125-70683058 GCF_000313985.2 Echinops telfairi
AAAGCTGCTATAAATATTCATGTACAAGTCTTGGCGTGGACTTCTCACCAGAGGCAGTTCGGGCTCTGCAGTTGACCAGGCTTCCAGCAAGAGCAGGCGGGCAGATAGGACTCCGAGGAAGAGCACTGACCTATTGAGGATGAGACCAGCTCTAACTTTACTGCCAGGCCCGTTCTGCCACCCACTAGTTGTGCAACCTTTAGAACATCACTTAACACCTTAGACTCAAATCTTTCAAGCAGACCTAAATCCTTGCCACAGCTTTCTCGGGTTTTATATGAATGTCAGAGATAGTGAACATGGGATTCTTTTATTTTTAATGCACTAAATGCTACTGAAACATACTATCTCAATAGTAAGCTTACTTTGACCACAATACCATCAACACTTATTTCACTTATTTGGCAGTTCCTGAAATTGCCAAGTGAGTGAACTGAAACCAAACTCCATTGCCTTTGATAGATCCTGAATTCACGATGACCTCAGTAGACTTGCACTCCATGGGGTTTTCAGTGACTGATTTTCAGAGGTAGATTGTCAGACCTTTACTCTGAGATGCCTCTGGGTGGATTTGAACATCTAACCCTTTAGTTAGCAGCCAAATTAGTAGTCTCCCTGAGAACTCCCCCTGACTGCTTTATCCAGAGGTCTGTCGGGTGGCGGTTCTCCGTCACCAAAGGCTACCACAAAGAACGCTGTGAAAGAGATGTAAGTTCACCGTGACTCTCTGAAGCTGCGCTTGCTTAAGCTTTCCAATAACACACAATTTCTTTGGAGGAAAAGAATCATCCCACCTAAAATGGCTTACTTAAAAAAAAAAACTGTTCAATGAATCTCTTTAGTGATGACTTTCCCCCCCAAATATTTATGAGTGATGTGCTTATATGGAGTGGTAGAATAGGGGGCAGGTGTGCCAGAGAAATATTTCTAACATAATACTCCTTAAGGGGAAACCAATACTGTCACTTCAATTTTCATATTGACTATTGCAAACATCACCTGCAGGGATTTATTTTGAAAGAATGGTTGGGGAGGAGAAAAGGAAAATCAATAGAGAAAGAGGAATCAAAACGAAGAGAGGTAGAAACAGAAGTGGGAGAGGAAGGAAAGGAATGATTACTGGGTCCCTTAGTTGTTTTTATTTTTACCAACTTGATGAAGTTCACAGAAGGCCCAGGGTTGTTTGGAACTAAGTGTGGGGCATGTGAGTAGCAGGGGATTTGCCTCCTTCCTAGTGCAGCCCTTCTTGCTACAGTAGAATACTGTGGTTTTACTGGTGGTGTTTGTTCATTCAGTTCCCTGCCCTTGCATGGTGGGGCCACCTGGGTTAGTGAAATAGATACCCCCGGGTATAAAATACTAAACACAGCAGGATATTCATAAAAGTCTTAACCTGGGCTTTTTGAGCCACCAAGAAGTGGCACCGAGGTTATATAAGCAAATTACTAAATCAAGCCAAAAGCAGACATGCAAATACTTTCATGGGTTTTTTTTAAATCCACCCACACCACAAGAAGCCAAGCTTGAGACCTTTTTCAGAGAAATACTGGACCACCCTGATGTGCAAACATAGCCCCTTCTTGCCCCTCAGCCATTGCTGTCAGTGGAGTCAGCTCTGGGACCAGCCTTTCCCCCAGTGCCCTGGGGATCCAGGGCAACTTAACAGGCAACATTTCCTTCCAGAGCACACCATTGCTTCACTTTACTGAGGCATACAAGGTGGGTGGGGCCACTGCCCTTTCATTTGCAGACTTCATTTTTCCCTCCAGAGTGATGCAGGGGTGGAGGTAGTAAACCGAGGAGTCAGGGAGGCATGCATGCAAACCTCTGCTCTGGTGCCTGACCAGCAGTGTGTGTGTAGGGGTGGGGATGGGGGTGGGGGGTGCACAGGGCTGCTCTGCCTCAGGAAGCCTGTCTCCTCACTCTGCCCCAGTGGATGAGAGAGTTGGACTCCCAGAGTGGTTTGAAAGGAGCACCTGACACACAGTAGGCATTTCATGGGGGCAAACACGACCCCATCCCCGTTCCTCCCCAGTGAAGTCATCTTCTGGCAAGCCTAGCCAGAAAGCAACAACAAAACAACAACAACTGCATACAATTCAAGGTGCTAATATGGAGAAGTGCTGACAGCCCTCACTTCCCCTATGTATTCCCACCCCTCCATCCCACCAAAGAGGCAGGCACTGTCCCACAAAAGCCCTGGAAATGCGCTCACATGAGCACGTCTGTCAACACTCAGCTGTAACCACAGTAGCTGGCTGAGGTCATGATGGGGTCTGGTTAGCAGCTTGGGCTGGAAAGTTCCTTAAAAATAAACAAAACCCACAAATCCAGGTACCATAGAATCCGCTCCTACTCCCAGCTACCCTGTGGGTGTCAGAGTAGAGCTGCGCTCCATGGGGTTTTCAGCGGCCGATCTTCTGAAGTAGATGGCTAGGTCTTATTTCTGAAGTACCTTTGGATGGATTTGAACCTCCAATCTTTGGGTGAGTAGCCCAGGGTGTTAGCTGTGTGCACCATCCAGGGAGCCCTCTGATCAGATCAACTTCCCACGCTGCATTCAAGACTGTTGGGCAAGTCAAGAGCAGATGATCAACAGTGAAAATGATCATGAGGAACGGCCCTTTGGGAAAACGAATAGGGATCACATTAGCCAGACCCTGTGTGCTCAATATCAGTTGTAGTTACCCCAACCCGGTCCAGGCAGGCTGTGTGAAGATCATATGATCTTCTTTGTAGGCCCCTTTGCGATGAAGATGAGACTCGGTGGTCCAGACTGAAAATATATTCAGCTGCTAAATGCAAGTTTAGATGTTCACGTCCACCCAGAGGTGCCTCAGAAGAAGGTCCTGGTGATCTACTTCTGAAAATATGATCTACTGAACATTCTGTGAAGCTCGGCTTTATTGTAACATACACACGGGGTTGCCATGAGTCAGAGTTGATTCCACAGCAACTGGTGGCCTGGATTTCTCCCTAGTGGCCTCTCCAGCTGTGGCAACCAGCCTCTGAAATGTCCCTACTGATCCTCGCCTCCTGGTGTGCACACGCTGTGTAGTTTCCTCCTTCATGGAATCAGCACTGCCCTGTGCGACCTCAACTGAGCACAGCTGAAGCGGTAGTGTGGGACTTTTGAGGCTGGGTTTCTGCTTACGCTCTTTGCTGATTCCACCAACAACCAACAACAACCAGAGCCCATCTGTCCGCAGGAAGGGGGCCCACAGACGACGGCTCCTGGATGACATTTGACTGCAACCTCATGGGAAACCCTGAGTTAGAACCACTCAGCTAAGAAGTTCCAGGATTCTTGTTGCTTAAGCCCTTGACGTTTAGGGCAATTGGCTACACAGCCAGCAATAGCCAGTAGATAAGCTTTTTCAGTTGTCGTTTTCCTTGAGGCAACGCCTACCCATCTGTTGAACACCCAGCCACATCACTGGAGAACCCACAACCTCCTCCTTCCCTGCGTGTGCTGGTGATCAAGACGTCCTAGCCAACTGTCCCGCCTCCTGCTTCCCTCCCTGTGAGTGAAACCCCTGTGCCTCTGAAATGGACTATAACGAAGCAGGGTCCCCTGTGGAAGTAAAACGGGCTCGAAGAGAACACTTATGAGAATGAAGTACCTAGAACTCAAGCAACCGTATAGACGGGTGTGCTCTAACTTTCCATCTCTTAGCAGGTTCCATCTGTAGATTGCAGGCAAATGCCTTTTCCAGAGGGACCACAGGGACCTGTACCCACTTCATAGATAGCACTAAGATTCGTAGGAGAGTCCTAGCTGGGTCTACATAGGGGCTCAGCCTCTTCACTAATTAGAGTCTTTGAACTTCCTGCTTGAAGGGACCCCGACTGGTATTGAGCCACGCATGGCCTTTGTGCCTCAATACACTTGGCCCAGTTCACTTTGGGGTGATAATGAAGTGAAACTGCATGATGTCATCGGGCCACGGCCCAGCTGCAGATTGCTCCTTCCATACTGGTTGCATAGTCTCAGGGAGCTTGTCCCCTGGGACAGTGGGAGGAGGAGTCAGGGGGCCAAGGGGAACAAGGAAGCGGCATCAGAACCAGAGCTAAGCCCCACAGTGTGCAGCCCTGACACAGGCCCCAACATTAGCTGCCAAGTCGGTATAAATAAACATGATAAAGAGTCTCACAGCCATCTTGTGCAAGAGCATCAGAAATGCAATGTCATCATCAATTCCCTGCCGGGTGCTCTCACAAATGCATTTCAAAATGTCAACCTTAAAGGGAAGCTCCCATGCCCCAAACATTATTGGAAAATGGATTTTGTATCAAGACAGCTTCTCATTTGGGAACCTTCTCCCTCCCCCTGCCAAAATGCTTGCTTGTTTGAGCTGACTCTGTCTTGTAGTTAAATAAGAGCAAGACCAGAGGAAAAGTAAGGCGGCAAAAGATCTGAATACAACCCGGCTTTTCACAGAGATGGCAAGTCGTAGCAAGGAATGAAAATGCCCCTTGACCAGTGCACGTGAGCGAGCCCACGAGGAGTCCACGTGTGGTTGGGGCTGTCTCTGAGGAGAGGACGGGAAGATGATGAGGAGCCAGTGGGTACTCGCCCTGCCTGTCCTAATCCCTGGACTAATCTTTTCTCCTGAATCAATCATCTTTTCTTTCCGGGGGTTAGTTGGGTGGGGTGTCAAATGCGCCCATGCCACGAACCCCCAAAGAGAATATACAGTTATCCGTTTTATGTCCACAATCTGAAGTTGCCCTGGTGCCACTGCCTTTCTTGTTGTTAGCAGGTGACTCAGCGTGATCCCCCCCTCCCCCTCCCCCACAACACGAGGAAAGCAAGCACTGCTGGGCCTTACACCTTCCCCATGATTGACTACAGACTGAACCATTACACTTTATAGGTTTGTCGTTGGCTGATTTTCAAAAGCAGATCTTTCTCCTTGGTCCAACTCAGTCTGAACTTGTACTGAAATGTCTTCAGCATCATAGCAACACAGAAATCTCCACTGCTGGCCGGCTAGTTATCAAGCATGAAGTTCTGGCCAGGAATTGAACCTGGTTCTCCTGCATGGAAGGGGACAGATGTCTGCTACTGAACCACAGTCTATTGCTGGGCATTAAGACATAGCCCCCTCTGCCTCCAGTGTAGGGACATCTTTGAAAGCCTGGAGGACTGCCCAAGTGCCAATCATGGCTTTGCCACTTGGTCACTGTTGACCCATTGACATTTTTGAAAGATTCATATCCTATTCATAACAGAGGGCATCTGTGCCTTGTGGCCGCCAGCAAACAGTATAAAATACTACTACTGATAATAAGAGACAGAGCAGCTAACACTACATAGTAAGAATTGTGTGAGCCATGACATAAACACTTTATAAATATTAATTCTTTTAATTTCTGTAATAAACCTTTGATGGAAGAGTGACTGAATGTCTTCATCCACAGACGAGGAAATGACACAGTGTTTAAGTTGTTTGCCTGAACGTACCTGGCCATAAGTTGATATTCGGCCCAGCAGTCCATCCCCAGATTCCAGGCTCACTAAAACACACTGGATTCTCAAAAGTACAAATTCACCAGAAATCTGGAATGTCACATGTTACCTGTGTCAGGCAGGGACCACTGCCTCTAAAAGAACAACAAACTCCTCACCATTGAGTCAATGCCAACTCATAGCCGCCCTATAGGACAGGATAGAACTGACACTGAGTTCCCAAAAGTGGAACTCTCTCATTTTTTAATAACAAAAATACATCATGTCTTTATTACCAAATGACACCACACAAATCAGTTTATCTGTGCCCAAGTGAACAGAAATTGCATCTGTACTTAGAACAGCCACAGGAAAATTGCTGTCTCTGGACCCAAAGACTGAAACCAGTGTTAGAGCCTAACAATTAGAAAGGTCCAGTTGGCAACTATCGTGCAAGTATTGCTGGGAGAACCTGGTTATTTTCCATGTCTTTTATCATAAGCAGCCTTCCAGAAGGGGTCGTAAAATTCAGAGGAGGATACAGGCCCAGGCAGGATAATGTAGAAAACCCAATTGTGGTAGATATACAATCTTTTGCCAATTTGAGGATTAACAGTGTAGGGGTGGAGTCTAGCTGTCAATCAGATCATAGCCAATGAGGCCTCTCTGTGGGCATGGCTTTCTCCTGAGAATTCTGGTACATCCTTCCTGGAGTCAGGAGAGACTCTCTCTGCCACTCCCTGGGAGACAGTGCAGATATACAAGACACATGGGCCTAACCTAGTGTGGGACAAGCCACATGGATGCAAACAGACCTCTGGAGAAGCCACAGAGAGACCCCTGTCAGCACTGAGATGCTTACAACGCCACTGGCCGCAAAGACTTTCTACCCACTGGCTTGTGATTGTTCTGCATTTGGCTTCATTGCATGTGTTTCGTGAGTCTGAAGAGGACTTTATAGATTGATATCGGGCATATGGGTTAATATCAGACTTATGGTCTTGGACTGGACTGGGTTAGGATGTTTTCTTAATGTACAATTGCTGGTGTATCTAAATTTCTTCCTTATAGAAATATGTGTGTCCACAGATTTGTTTCTCTAGTCTCCCTAGACTAACACACCCAGGAAAGTAAATGGTACAAAAGCAGCTGTGGAAAAGCCGTGAGAGCTGCAGAAAGTGCCCGAGAGCCAGCAGAGACGTGCCAATGCCCCTCAGTTACATGTGCTAGGAACCGAAACTGTAACTCTTTACAGGAGTAGAAAGCCCTCTCTGTCTCCCCAGCAGTGGCTGATGGTTTTGATCTTCGGACCTTGAGAATCAAAGCCCAATGTGTGACCACTTCTCCACTAGGCACATAAGAAATAATAAAAGTAGGAATCAGTTATCACTGCATCTCCTCTGACTCACGGTGGCCCCGTGAGCGCCAGAGCAGTACTGCGTTCCCTAAGGTTTTCAGTGGCTGATTTGGTAAAAATGGCAAATTGCTTGTTATTATTATTGTTGTTGATGATTGTTTCATTGCATTTTTTTAAAAGCCTATCTTACAGGGTTGCTGTGTCTTCAGGGACACATGAGATCATGCGTGTAAATCTTCTGGTGTGGTTCTGCTTTCAACATGGGCACTTGGCAAACAGTAGCAATTACCAAGCTGCATTCTCCTACTGGACCACCAGTGACTATTCCTGGCCAGTGCGCCTCATGTACTACCATCACCTGTCTGTCAGTGGAGGCTTGAACGTGGCTATGGCGCTGCAGAGGTTTTAGTGGGGTTTCAAACACAGATAGACTAGAAACGAAGGCCTGGTGATCGACTGCTGGAGATCAGCCACTGAACTTCCTCTGGGTCGCAAAGGTCTGATGTGCAAGCAGCCATGGAAACGAGACAGAGCCTCCCTTAGGTGCTTTGAGCTTGATGCTGCCATGAAGTAGAATCTTACCCCATGCCATTTTAAACAGTAAAGCTTAAAATGAGGAGGATCTTATTTCTCCAGGGGTCTGTATAGCACCCCTTTCTACTTCACATTTAGAGATGGGGATTGTGGACTCTTTGGTAGTGTACCGCCATCAATTTGCCAATTCATCCGGATCACACTGAGGCCTGGGGAGTTTCCAGCTGATCGACTTGACAGGGCTATGTCTGAGCTGGTTTCAGAGTTGAATCCTTTATCAGCAGACACAATACACCGGGCTATGTTTTATTTGTTATCCATCTTAAGCTAGAGTGCATGCTTTAATAACCCAACCAGCTTCCCGGACCTCTCATAGTCATTGGTCAGGGAGCACTGGGAGGCAGGTCCACTGGAGCCCCTGCCCCCAGTTCCTCCAGACTACAGAGTTCTCAGCACAGCTGGGTTGAGGAAAATTGACATTGGACTCCGAGGAGCATCTGTGACTTTCAATGCCCACATCCTGCTTTCCTTAATTGGGCCTCTAGAAATCTTTTCTGCAGACAGAGCGTTTCTATGAAATATGCTGAATGAATCAAGGGATGATGACTGAATTACCCAATGGGGAATGAAAAATGGACTCAGGATAGGGAAAAGCCATGCGTTCTAAGTTCCAGCTGGCTTAATTGGTCATGTTGCTGTTGGTCTTCACCGAAAGCGCTCAGCCAGGGAGAGGGGCTGAACAACACAAGGAACAGATTGGTTCCAGATAGTTTTCTGTTCAAGGTACCTGTAACTTAAATTTTTGTGTCAATTTGGCTGGGCCAGGATTCCCAGTGGTTTGGCAGTTCTCCAAACCAAACTCACTCTCATAGAGTAGATTCTGACTCACAGTGATCCCCAAAGCATAGAACCGCCCCTGTGGGTTTCAGGGACTGTAAATCTTCATGGGAGTAGAAAGTCTCATCTTTTCCATGGAACCGCTGGTTCTTTTGTCCTGCTGACCTCACCGTGAGCAGTCCAACATGGGACACCCTCTGGCACGAAGGCTCCTGGTTGGGCAGTTAAAACCGAGCAAGGCCTCATAATGTGACCTAACACAATGGAATCAGCTCCATAATGTGATCTGCTTTGAGAAGACAATAAGTTATAAGAAAATTAGGGTGGGGCAAAACACCCTTATTCAGGTCACTCCTCGGATGCAATCAATTGAAAGGGCATTTCTTCCGGGATGTGTCCTGTTTCCAAGCTGTGAGAAAGCTTGTTTTGCTTTTTGCTGGGTCTGGGTCCTGGCTCATTTGCCTCTGGTTCTTTGGAAGAGTGACAATGGCCCGCCATGCTGCTTGCCAGTCCAGTCCAGTCAGTAGCCTGCCATCTGACTGGTTGCCCAAAATTCATTCACACCTACAGCCATCAGATGAACTTTTGACCTTGTTTTCATTTGTTTCGGCAGCCACCGCCTGTCATCTTCTTGATGCTCTTGAGTTCAATGACCCCTGAAGCTCCTCAAGTCAGAAGCATCCATCCTACCATTTGACTCACAGACTTGGAACCTGCAAGACTGGACATTCCCACTTTCACAACTGTGCTAGCCATTGTCTTAATATTAAGTCTCTTTCCATATATATATTCCCCCCCCCCACTGGCTTTATTTTTCAGGTGAGTTATCAACTAAGACATTGTGTCAGTCAGGACCCAATCAGGAAAATAGACATTATCTGCTTAAAGCAGGGTATTTAACTGCAGAATGGTCACACAGTGAAGCGTTTGCCTTGAAGCAAATAGAGCATGGTGAGGCAACCCGAGATTAGCAGCAACATAAAGTATCTACACAGTTAGACTAAAAGGCCATAAGGTGGAGGCCAGTGTTTAGAGATACCTGGTAGAAGCTAGTAAAATGGTGGGACTTTCTGGTGGAAGATAGAGCCACAGAGAAGACACAACTTCTCCAGGAGACATCTCCTATGGTGGGAGTGAGGGGTTGATATCTTTATTCATCCCTTTACCTCCTATTGGTAGAACCAGGTAGAGCCAGCCCATTTGGGAGCTTGGGACTGCACCTACAGTAATACGTCCTCCTGCAGAATAAAGCAAAGCAGAGAAAGGATAAGAGAAGAATATACTGGCAAGTAGGCATGAATTCATACGATCAGTTACCTCCTGATGTGATATTGTTGTCCCAGAATTGGCTTCAACTCATGATGCCCTTATGTCACATTGCCTAGTCTTTATGATGGTTGATGTTTGTGTCCATGTCGCAGCTGTTGTGTCAGCCGATCTTAGTGAAGTTTATCTCTCATTTTTTTTGACCAAGGGAGCTTAGGTGGCATAGTGGGTTATGCATTAGAATTCTAAGCCCGAGGTTGGCAGTTTGAAACCATCAGCTGCTCCTCAGAAAAAAGATGAGGCTTTCTGCTTTTAAAATACGTAGGGCCACTATGAGTTGGCATCTACTCCATGGCAATGAGTTTGGATCATTTTTTGTGGGGGGTTGGGAGGGTCTACCACAAGCATCTACCTTATGAAATTCACTGCCATCCAATTGGCTCCAACTCATAGCAAAGCCTATATGGCAGCAGGAGCCAAGTGATTAAACAGCACATGGGATTAGGTACATCCGCTCCACAAGACCTCTTCAAAGTGTTGAAAAGCAAGGAGGTTACTTTGAGGACTAAAGTGTGCTTGACCCAAGCCATGGTGTTTTCACATGCATTGCCTCACATGCATGTGAAAGCTGGACACTGAACCCGGGAGACTAAAAAAGAACTGGTGCATTTGAATGATGGTGCTGACGAAGAATCTTGAAAGTACCATGACCAGCCAAAAGAACAAACAGTTACATCTTGGCAAAGGTACAGCCAGAATGCTCCTTGGAAGTAAGGATGGTGAGACTTCACTTCACGAACTTTGGACATTTTATCATGAGAGACCAGTCCTTGGAAAAGGAAACTGTGTTTGGTAAAGAGGCAGCAAAAAAGAAGTCCCTCTACAAGACGGACTGGCACGGTGGCTGCAACATGAGCTCAACCATGAGGACACGTGTGAGGGTGGTGCAGGACTGGGCGGGTATTTATTTTGTTGAACAAAGGACTACTTTGATGACACCTGACCACAGTAAGATCACATTACCAAACATGTGACCTTTTCTAACAATTAGTCATTCTTGACGAGGTGTCACAGGAAGTGAATTAAAGTCTCACCATCCTCCCTTCCAAGGAATAGTCCGGTTTCTTTGTTGTGTTTTTCTTTGAAGACAGATTTGTTTGTTCATCACCAATCTTTTGGTTCATAGCAAAGTACGTACCCACTGTGCCACCATGGCTCCTTCTGACAGTTCCTGGCATAGCTTATCTTCTTGTAACACCAAAGTGCTAACACGTCAATTCTTCTGTCTTCTTTTTTTGGGGTCCAGATTTGGCCCCTCTGTGCTATTGCTGCTATGTACTCTCAAGGAGATTTTGATCCATGCCAATCCCATGTGACAGAGTAGACCTGTCCCATAGGGTTTCCAAGTCCTCATGGTCTACAGAAACAGATCACTAAGTCTTTCTCCTGCAGGGTCCCTGGGTGCATTCAAACCTTGTAAGACAATGGAAAAGGCCATGGTTTGGGTCAAGCCCACAGTCATTGTCAAAGTGATACCTTTGCTTTTGCGATATTTACCAAAATAACAAACAAAAACAAGAACAACACAAAACCACACTCCTAACAAGTTCATTGTGATACTATAGGAGAGAGAACAGCCCTGCAGATTTTCCAAGGATGTAATCTTTATGAAAGAAAGCTACCACATCTTTATCCCACTGTGATGGCTAGGTTTGAATCACCGACATTGCTGTTAGCTGTCAAGTGCCTAACCCCACACACGGGTATTTTCTGAGGTGTTGATTATTAATAATTCTGCTTTTGTGTCAATCAACCTCCTTGAATGCCTTCCTCTCCTTCACTGCCCCTCTACCTTGGGAAACATGGTGTACTTCTTCAGGGACTGGTCTCTCCTGACAACACGTTCAAAGTATAGAAGATGAATATTCCCCAGCCATTCTTGCCTCTAAGGAGCACTCTGGTCTTACTTCTTCTAAGACAGATTAGTCTGCCCTTTTGGCAGTCCATGGTACTTCTAATGTTCTTCTCCAGCACCACAATTCAAATGTAACAATTCTTCTTTAGTTTCCTTATTCAATGTCCAACTTTCACATGTATATGAGGCAACCCAAAATACCATGACTTGGGTCAAGCACACCTTAGTTCTCAAAGAAACCTCCCCGCTTTCAACTCTCTAAAGAGATCTTGTGCAGCAGATTTACCCAAATCTGTGTTGGGGATGCAATTCTCAGCAGAGGCCACATCAGAATGAACGGATTCAAAACCCTGGTTCCAACTGCTGATCTTTTAGATAGCAATCTAGTGCTTTAACCCTTATGCCACCAGGGATCTTTCTAGGATGTAATAACAGCTAGGTGTTATCATAAGCCCGATGCTCATGGATCACCCAAATCAAACCACTGGCAGGTTTTACAAACTTCAGCCATGCCACAAATGGGTGAGCTAAAAAACTCATTCAAACTTGACAATTGGCCTCATGAAAGCCAAATCAAGCAGAAGTGAGTGGCACTATTTTGATGAATTAGGCCAGAAAAAGTAGAAGCCAAGCACTCATTCTCAACTCTCTCAACTTTCACTCACTGCCAATTCTGATCAGACTCATTCTCCAAGAAGCAGCGAATTCAGTTTTCTGAATGTTCTTTTTGAGTATTTTCCTTCCTACATCTGGGACTGCCTTCCTGCTCATGCACAAAAGTGCTGCTTGAGATGCAGAGCTGCCTCAGAAAAACTGGGAAGCATGCCACCCACACCTTCGGCCTGCCCTTTCTCCCAGACGCAGGTCTGGGCAGCCTGTGCCCGAGCACGGTGACCTGCAACCCATTACGGGCTCGCACTAATAGAACCCCAGGTGCTATCTGGACTTAAAGGGGAAAGCAATTTAAATGCAAATAAATATGAATATCTTTGTGTCGCACAGATTAATAAGTTCTGTGAAAAGACAACAGGTGACAATGCTAAACAGAAACAGGCTCAGGGAGCAAAAAATTGATTTGAAAAGGTCACAGCATCTTTTTCTCTGACCTCAGGCTGGCTGTTGGCCAAGCCAGTTTGGGCAGTTCTCACTGAATGTGGTCTGCATGCTCTGCTAAATAGCCACGCATCCCATAGCTCTTGGTCATCTCTCCCGAAGTTTCATGATAGCTTGGATCATCTTTCTGATCTCTCCCCGGCATTTCCTTTTTGAGAACTGGGGTAGATTTTCTTACTCCACATTCTGGATGTGTGACAGGTTATCAAAGCCCTACCATTCTTGCTATTTGATCACTCAGCCATAGATGTGCCTTTTCCTGCTAGGTGGCAAATCGTCAAGGTATAGACAAAACATGTAGGCAGACTATATATCCTTTTACTTAAGGCATCGCTTTTAAATCCACAGTGACCAACACTTTAAGAATGACTTCTGACTTCACGAGCCAGGCCAGGGGAAAACCTATTCTTAACATGCTTAGCCATAATTCCTAAACTTCAATTCATCCTGAGGCTTCAGGAAGGCTACATGCTATGTCTGTTCTCCCAAGCAATTCTGACTCCTGGTGACCCATATACTACAGAGTAGCGTTGTACTCCATAATGTTTTCATGGCTGTCATCTTTCAGACTGCTGACTGCCTCTCATCTCTTCCAAGGCACCTCTGGGTATGTTAAAACTGCCTACCTTTGGGTCAATAGATGAGTGTTTAACTGATTGTGCCACATCACCATTCTGAGTCTGTGGACAAGAGCCCCAAATAAGCTGGAGATTGGGACTGACTGTCCCCTGAACCTCTGGAGAGTCATTGACAGAGCCCGTCAGTCTTGGCTGTGCACTGTATGCTGGCCAGCAGGCCTTGTTTTAACGTGTGTTTTTTTGCTGACAGACTCTTGTGCGTGGTAGGCTTCGGGCTTAGCCCTTCTGTCAAGCAGTGTTCTTTACATGCTTTGAAACATGAAAATGAGAACAGCATTAATCTCATTCAGAGACATTCAGAGTCTAGGGCTCACATAAAATGATAAACTTGTGCATGTCAGCCTTTTTTCCTGGAATTTAGAAAACTTGCCACAGCAAATAGATGGGAACAATTCTAACAAACTTGTCACTGAGTTATATCAAGTATCCAACGATAGACACTGTGCTGCTAAATGCTTTTGGTTCAGGCCCTGACTCATAATGACCTTTTGCACCATGGGATCAGGCTGTTGCGATCCATAGGGCTTTCCTTGTCTCATTTTCAGAAACGTCGAGCCAAGCCTTTCTTCCTAGTCCGTCTTCATCAGAGTCCTGCTGAAATCTGTTCAGCTTCTTGGCACCACACAAGATTCTGCTGACAGGTTGTAGCTGAACATGAGTTGCGTTGCCCAGAAATCAAACCTGGCCACTCTGAGGCCACACAGTGAGGCCACTAAGTTTTTGAGTGGCTTATCAATCGTTAGCTTTAAGTAGATTATTATTGGTAACTGCCCCATGTGGTTTCCAATGATGTCAGTCTTTATAAAAGCAGACAGACACATCTCTCTGGGTTTCCTGTATGACGGACAAAAATCCTACTGCATAATCATCACCACCCCCAGCCCTGGGGGTCTAGGGGCTAAGCATTGAGATGCTAACATCAAGGTGAGCAGTTAGATCCACCAGCCACTGTGTGAGTCTGTTCCTGTAAAGATGGAAGCAGCACACCAACATGTGTGATCATGAAGGGCTGAAGGGACCAGGCTTCAAACACCAAAGGCAGGGGGAGTCATATCATCCTCAATGAGGGTGGCATGTGATGGGGACCCAATGCCCCTCTGTATACAACTGGATATACCTTGCAGAGGGGTAGTGGGGAGGAGATGAGTCACTCTGGGTTCAGTATAGCAATAATGAAACCCACAACCTTCTTCTAGTTCTTAAACGCTTCCTCCCCCCAACTACCATGACCCCAATTCTACCTTGCAAACCTGGTTAGACCAAAGGATGCACAGTGGTACAGATGGGAACTGGAAATGCAGGGAATCTAGGACAGAAGAACCCCTCAGGACCAGGGGTGACAGTGGCAATACCAGGAGGGAAGGGGGGGGCGGGTGTAGAAAGGGGGAATTGATCACAGGGGATCTACATATAACCTCCTCTCTGGGGAATGGCAGCAGAGGGGTGGGTGAAGGGAGACACCGGGTAGTGTAAGATAAGATATAATATAATTTATAAATTATTAAGGGTTCATGGGGGAGGGGGTGGGGAAAAAAGGAAAATGAGCTGATTCTGGGAATCCAAGAGGAAAACTAATTTTGGGAATGATGAAGACAACAAATGTATAGGTGTGCTTTACACAATTGATGTATGTATTGTGATGAATTGTATGAGCCCCAATAAAATGATTAAAAAAAAAAAAAAGATTTACAGCTTCCGAAATGTAAAGGGGCAGCATCACTATGAATTGGAATCTACTCTACGACAGTAAATGTAGAGGTTTTGTGTTGTTTTGTTTTGTTTTTTTCCTTTTTTTTCCCCCCACAGTCTTCATGGTAGAGAATCTTTGAAAGATGTTTATTAACAATCTCTCCTACACCCATACATTCAATGATCTTCCCTTCAAGAAAGGGAGTCTATTTATCCTCTATTTGCTTCCAGATCAGTCTTCAGATTGGTCTGAACAAAACAAAACAAACAAATATGATGGACATAGTCCATTGTTGCCTTTCTGGAACACATCCCTTGTGTGCTTCGGAAGTCAGTCTAGACTACTGGAAGAAGAGAAGTCTCTGGAGGAGAAATGAAGTTTTCCAGTAAAACTTCAGATATGTGAACCGTCCCGTATTGGACGTGTCAGCTTCAGTCAAGTCCCAGCTTAGGACGGCTGCAGGAGCGCAGAAGAAGTGCTACCTGGGCCGTGCAGGCACAGAATCCTGAGAAATACTATTAGTTAGTATTATTGTGTGGCCACTAAGCTTTAGGGTAGCTTATCAATCATTGTTGTTGAATAGATTATGATGCATAGCTGTTCATATGGTTTCCAGAGCTGCTGCACTTCATAAAAGCAGATTGCTGTAGCATTCTCTTGCAGAGCAGCTGGTGGATTCAAGCCACCCCATTTCTGTTATCATCCTTGTGTTTAACTACTGCGGGCTGGCTCAATACATAGCCTTCTATAGTTCAGAGAATCCAGGTGCCCAGACATGCTTAAGCTGCACCACTAACCTTATATAAGTTAAGAAAGGCAGTGTCTTATCATCTGATATGAGGAATACTCAGAAGATAAGGATTTTATCAGAGCTCACCAAACTCGTTTGTTAGTACATATGATATGCCATCATGAGAAACTCATTCCATGGCCCCAACCATTATTTTCTCTCTTTTACCCATTTTGAAATGTAAACATAATCCACATGGTTGTAGTGAGCAGAAAAGGATCCCAGGAGTCAAACGTGTTTGTCCTAGAACTGTAATCATTTAGGCCAGAATTCTGTACACTAAGTATGACACTTATGATCATATAAGAAAAGTAAAATGGTAAAAAGGGAAATCTGGAAAAGAACAAAAAGAACAAGGCCAATTGTTTCTTGGGGAAACAATTTCTTCCAAGTCTGTCACTCTTCCTGTCCAGACCCTGATGGCATGATAGAGGGCTTCTTCCAGGATTCTGAGCGTGGTGGTGACAGTGGTCATTGAGACCCCATGGCACAGCGATGATGACATAAACTAGGTGAAGCCAGACTTCTGTCTGATAGCATGGTTGGATACAGGAAGATGAGACCAGAGATGGTTATGATCCAGGAATCAATATTCAATCAATGTCCAGGATGGGATCTTTTGGAGACCTGGAGATGCAACCAATCTGACCATGTCTGAAAGACACAAATCTATTTTTAGAAAAGTTACCAAGATTAATATTCAGCATTGAGAAAGAGATACAGATACACACACCAGTGCAAAACAAAATAAACCCAATCTAACAAAAATCCAGTAATAATAATGATTGATTTCAAAGCATCATTTCCCAAAGTATATTCTATGGAACCTTTGTCCAGCAAGCTTTTTGATCTTTCACTCACAGCCATTGAGTTGGTTCCAACTCATCGTGACCCAATAGGACCTGGTAGAACTTCCCTGTGGGTTTCTGAGACTGTAACTCTTTATGGAAGTAGAAAGCTTTCTCTTTCTCCCAAGTGGCAGCTGGTGCTGTCAGCTGGTGGTGCTCGCCTTGTGGTTAGCAGCCCCACTTGTACCCACCATGCCAACAGGGCTCCTGCATGTCACATAGGAGTCCTTGGGTGGTCTGAGCAGTTAACAAGCTGGGCTATTAATCGAAAGGTTGGTGGCTTGCGTTCTCCCATAAGCACTTCAAAAGAAAGGCCTGGCCATTGATAACTCTATGGGGCACAATTCTAGTCTGACACACATAGGGTCGCATGACTCAGATCAGCTATGGCAACTACTGTGTGCATGTGTGTGTGTGTGTTTTAAACTTGTGAAAAGCTCTCCACAGCAGTCTCCGCCCTTCTTGTGCAGGGATAAGATGTATCAGCACATCAAAGGCTCTGAGCCTATCTAGAGGAAGGAAGCCTCCTCAGAATATAGACACCAACATTGCTCAAATGATTGCAGAAGATAGAAAAGAATACTTTCAACTCAAATATGAAGCCAGCAAACACAAAGACACCGCTAAAAATGAAAAATTTAGACCAATAGTCCTCATAAATAGACAAAAAAGTTTCATCAAAATTATAGATGGTGGAATTCAACAGCATATAAAAATATAGTAATCATAGCTAAATGGGCTTTAGACCATACCATAAGAATGGTTCAACATAATTCTATTCCCCTCTCATTATATATATATATATTTACATATGTACATTCCTGTATTTAGGCCTCTATAAATGCCCTTTGCCTCCTGGTTCTTTCCTCTATTTCCTTTTTATTTCCCTCCTGTCCCACCACCATGTCCAGCCTTCATTTGGGTTTAGTAATTCCTCACTGCTACATTGCCCTTGATTGAGCCCCACTAGGCATCCTAATACCTTCCTTCCATTGATTTTAGTTCAATTGTTGTTCCCTTGTCCCTGGGTCAGTCCCCACCCTTCCTTTCTCCCACTGAACAATTGGCTACTTTGTTTTCATCCCTGAATTATTTATCCCACCTGTCTTATCTAGATAGACATGCAGATACATTAATAAGTGCAAAAACAGGTAAAGCCAAATAAAGAGATTAGCCAATCAGGGTGCAGTATAGCACCGATGAAACACACAACTTTCCTCTAGTTCTTTGGTGCTTCCTTCACCCCACTATCATGACCTCAATTCTATCTTATAAATCAGATTAGACCAGAGCATACACACTGATACAGATAAGAGCCCAAAACACAGGGAATCCAGGATAGATAAACCCCTCAGAGCCAACAAGGAGAGTAGAGATACCAGAAGGATTAGGGAAGGGGGAGGGGCCAGAAAGGGAGAATCGATCACAAGGATCAAACTAGAACCCCCTCCCAGGGGGATGAATAACGGAAATGTGGGTGAGGGGTGACGGAG
>NW_022111324.1:70683484-70745975 GCF_000313985.2 Echinops telfairi
GCAAATGTTTTGAGAATGATGATGGCAACAAATGTACAAATGTGCTTGACACAATGGATGGATGTATGGATTGTGATAAGAGGTATACAAGCCCTCAATAAAGTGATTTAAATAAAAAAAGAAAGGAAGAAGGAAAAGGCATCCTATAAAGTCCAACACTCATTCCTGACAAATTCTCAGTGAAATAGAAATAGAAATTAATTTCCTCCACATAATTACAGGCATATGTGCAAAGACAACAGTCAAGATCATACTTGAAGAAGAGTGACTAAGAACATTCCCCAGGAGAATAGAATCAGACAAGGATGCCCTTTATCAACACTAGAACGCACTGTTGTGCTCTAAGTCCTAACTAGAGCAAGAAGATAAGAAAGGGAAATAAATGGCATACTAATTGGTAAGGAAAAAATCAAACAATTTCCCTATTCACAGATCACAAGCTTATTAAGCATGAAATCCTAAAGACTTTACAGTAAGGTCCTGGAATTAATAGATAATTTCAGCAACATGGCAGGATACATGATTGGCGTACAAAAATCAACTAAATTCATTTTACAACTAATATGAATAACTCTGAAGTGGAAATTAGGAGAACAAATTCAAATTACAGTAGTTCTAGAAAAATTAAAAACACTACAATAAACCTAGTTAGGGACAGAAAAGACTTATACTAACAAAACTACTAAACACTCTTGCAAGAAACCAGAAGAGACCTCCATAAATCAGAAAATACACCATGCTCATGGATATTGGGGTTGCTATGCGCCTTCAAGCCGGTTCCAATCCATAGGATCCATCTTCAACACCTGGCCCTGCACCACTCTCACAGCTGTTCTGGGCTATGGACCCATCGTTGCAGTCCTCCGTGTCGATCCTCCCAGTAGAGGGTCTTCCTCTTTTCCACTGACCCTCTAGCAAGCATAATATCCATTCCCAGGGTTTGGTCCCTCCTGATAGATATTCAAAATGCATAAAAAGGCTTACATGTAAACACACACACACGCACACACACACACAGACAAACTTTCTTGTATGGTTATCAGAGAGGGAAATGGGAACAAAGTGAAAGCATTAGTTAGATAGTAGGCAAGAGTTCATTCTGGTGAAAGGAAAAGATATATACAACATAATATGAGGGAAACAAAAAAAATATGGCCAGAGAAAGACACTGAAAGGTATGTGAGAATAAAAGATAACTATAGTGAATGGCATAGCATATATGGTCCTGAACAGGACTGTGATGGATAGTTAAGGTTTTCTTGTGTGGCAATATGACTGAGCCAGGATTCCTAGTGGTTTGGTAGTTAAGACCTAGTAATCTTCTATGGTGAGCTTTCCCTGAGGATATGGCTTGCTTTCAATGTAAGTAGACACGGTGGAAAGAGTCTACTCGTATTTGGTGAGTCTGGATTCTGCATTAGGTTCATTGACCTCTGATTCTTTGGACTTGAGACAAGGTCCCACAGACCACATTGTCTATGAACACTAGGTCGGGGAAACATATTTGCTAGGTAAACTTTCACCTAAATCAAAATAAAATGCTTTTAAAAAGAACAGAAAGCCTTCTCTGTTTTGTTAAGTACAAGGTTCTCAGCCTTTTTTGATTATGAGATTTATTCTCCCATTACCTGCCACTACATTTAAAGTCTGAAGAAAAAACTCCTTTTATTTGGTGTTAAACGTCATTTAAAAAAGAAAGAAAGTCCCAGTTCTGAAGAGGATCAGTCTTGGATGATTGACAGGCCTGCATTTCTGCAAGATGTCCAGTGGCAGTGAGCCTTATCAATTCACTTGCATAGTTGCTCAGGCAAGGTCCAAAGAATATTGTGCAAATTCACTACTCTGGTCTATGTAGAGCCCCTTATTGCCCCTATTAAGAACCCCCATCTAGATAAATAAATGTCACAGTTAGGATTATTTCCTCTATTCTGCTGAATAGTCGCAGAGATAAGGAAACATTCTTCCCAACATAATAAGCCATCAAAACACATTTATAACAAATCCCAGGTACACCAAAGTTATCTATGCCGCTGACAACGGGCTTTCTTTCTGCCTGTCTCCTTCATTATGTTCCCAACAAAGGAGCTCTGCTATGACTCTTGCCCTGGCAAAATATAGCATTCAGGCCCTTGGAGCTCTGACAATTGTGCTCAGCCCATTTAATTATTTTCAGCACAGACGCACACTTTATTAAGAAGCCAGGACCAGCAGGGGCTTCCTTTAGGTCATAAGAACACTCATTAATTGCAACCTATTTCTACGCAGCAATGCGCACACCAAGAGTAGGGCAGCTGTGACCATTTTCCTCTCGTATGTGAGGTCTAAAAATCAGGACCCAGTTGACAGAGAATGCACCCGGGCATCGCACAAGTCCAACAACAGTAGTACTAGCAAAACAACAGTAACATCAATAACACAAATGTTTTAGTGCAATGTTCATTGTTCATCTTTGTATGAAAATTTATGACAGGAATTTTAATAGTTTACTTTCACCACCTGTCTGGGAGCGTGCTGTACTAGGGTGGCTTGTGTGTTGCTTTAATTCTGGAAACAAATGAAAAATAGAGCAAAAAAAATCCTGGCGTAGGTTCCAATTCATAGCTACTCTATATAGGACAGAGGAGAACTGCTTCTTAGGGTTGCTGAGAGTATAAATCTTTGCAGACAAAGACAGCTTCATCTTTCTCCTGCAGAGCTGCTGGTGGGTGTGAACTCCTGACTTCAGCATTAGCAGCTCAATGCTTAGCCCACTGTATGTTTATTTTACCAGGGCTCTGCTCTCTCCATACTAGGTGATGGGCCACTTTTTCTTTCAGATCCAATACAAACACGCTCTAACTGTCACAGTTTATCATCTTTTTTCCCCACAGTGTTTTGATCATTTGTATTCATATCTACCTTTCTTACAAGATTGTGTATTTATTGAGGGCAGGGATCAATATCAATTTACTCATATTCAAAATGCCTAGTATGTATTCTGGTACGTGCATCTTCAATGGATGTTTATTTGCTAAACAAAGAAGTCAATCAATGATCATGTACCTCCTTTAGGAGAGCACACTTTACCCCGGGATCATCCTCCCTACTTAGTGAGAGTTCTTTTTGTATGAGAACAAACATGGCCTTATAAGGGAGCATGAGAAGGTCAAGTGAGCAGGGGCTGTGTAGAATAGCCCGGTGCCATATTTAAGGTCTCTTGTATTGCCTGGCAGCTTGACTCCACTCCAAGGATGGGGTCAGTTCTTCTACTGGTCAAGCAAGCTTTTTCTCCTCCCCCCTACCCCCCTCTGTCCTCCATTGCACTTGGTCCTACAAGGTAGCTTCAAGTTATATTTGACTGATTGGTACTAAGATTGATACAGTAAATAGAGATCCAAATATTCTCAAAGCCAAAATGTGTCTATCAGAGTTCAAACTCTTTTTAATAAAATTAAAATGTTTCAATCTTCTTGTGGGATGACACAACTTCTTCACCTGAGTGTCAAAATCCTTAAAAGTTAGTTTTTTTTATAAAGAAGCTTGGAGTGAACTTTACTTCTGAAATATTTAATGGTGAATTATCCTATGATTTCTATGTATTTAGATATGATCTAAAACAGTTACTACGCAACTTGAAGTGGAAAAATTTCAAATTTCAAAATATTTATGAACATTGTTATGAACTCTTACATTTTGACACTCTAACTTGCCCTCACATCTTCCATCCATGTGCCTTAATTTTTTTTTTTCACGCTCCTCAAGCTGTGTTATGGCTTTGAAGTCTTCAACTGGAAGTCCCTGTGTATATTGCACAGACTCCCTTACCAAAAAGAAACCCTGTTGCCATGTAATCGATTCTAACTCATAGTGACACCATACGACAGAGAACTGCCCCTTTAGGGTTTCCAAACCTTTGAATCATTTAAAGAATACTTAGTGACTTGTGGGTTTGAACTACTGAACTCATGATTGGCAGCTCAAAAAGTACCCAACTAGACACCACTGGTCTATATACAGCTTCCCTGGGAAGTCCCTTAATACCGTATATACTTGTTCAAATATTTATTACATTTTTTGTCTTATTCTGTAATTTATGGGTCTGAATTCTCAGATTTAAAACTAAGATGATAGATTAGTAAATGAGTGAAAAAGCTAGTAGAACACTTTATCTAAGAAACTAGAGCTCATGCAGGCTATACAATATAATTTTCTGAATCGGTGCCCCAGAAAACACCAGGAACAGATGTGAAAAGCAAGACATCAAGCAAAAAAAGTCATTTTGTTTTTTTTGGTTGTGTAATCAAATTCAGGAAGTGTGATGTCATCCTAGTGACAAGGGAATAACCTGTATGCTGTGGGCTAGCCATGTTACATCAAGCGTTTATTGCTGGTAATTATATGTGTAAAGTAAAAAGAAGATGACTTGACACAGGGCACAATCAAGTCAGTCATCATAGGTTGGGTTTGAAGAAGCTTTTGCTGGAGAAATTTACGGGTGTCTTTGCATGGATGATGCAAACATACCCTCTACAAAATGAACGACTTGCCAAACTCCGTTGGTTCATTTTCAGTGATGGCTGGAACTTCCCATTCCATCCATTTCTTTGCCAATGCTCTCCTTAGTTCAGCTGATGATGCCTCATACCAGAATGATTATGCATTGAATTGTGTGTCGCCGAAACAGGTATTGAAGGCCTTGCCTTGGGACCTGTGGATGCAATCCTGTTTGGAAGCAGTTATTCTGCCGTTGCATTAATGAGGCCATACTACTGTAAGGCAGATCTTAAATCTAATCATTTCAGAGCTATCAAAAGAGTTAATTAATGCAAAAACAAATATATGGAGGAAGACAAACACCGTATGAGAACCATCTACAAGCTGAGAGCTGCCAAGGTACCAAGGACCTTTCAAGAATACAGAAGAGGAGGAAATCTAAATGGCCAAGACCTTATTTTGAGGTTTTACCCTCCATAATGTTGAGAAAATAAATTTCTATTCCTTAATATCACACACTTGTGTTATCTGTTTCACAATAGTACAATAAAACTAAGATCATACTCTCTTAAGTAATTTTCTCCCAGAGCTTCTTTTTCAACCTCATGGCCCAACAAGTGTAGGTTGATTGTCCTAAAGAACAAATCATATAATCCCTCTAATCACATACTTTTTTCTTTTGCTCCAGCACCTAAAGACACACTTTATTCCCTTACTGACTTTCTGGGCTCTGGGCAATCTTAACCCATCCCATCTTTCCAGAAATATCTTGGATGTGGATTCCAGATTGCTCTCATATGGACCATTAGCGATTCACTGTACCCATTGCATGTTTACTTATCATTATGGGTTTTCAAAGAACAACTGCAGTCCACTTTATGATACTTCCCTCAACTGAATCAAGAAGGCATCATCAGGATGTGACCTGATTGGTGTTAGACTCAACTCCTACACTATAATCATAAACTTTCATTTTAAAAGCTAAACTCTAACCACCAAACTCTTGTAAGACTTTAAATGTGTGCTCATTGGTGTTACGATCATGTGGAGGCCGTATCTGACCTCTTCCAGCTACACAAGAGGGAAGGAGAATTCAACTCCACATCAAACAGTCAATTTCTACCACTCGCCAACTTTCTTTACCCTCGTCTCACACTAACCATCTCTCCCATGGCAGTCTGTTCTCTGGTGAGTTCGATAAGCCATTGGCAGTCGCTTCACAGAATTCACAGACAATACTCATGATTATACAGTTTATTATGGGAAATTAATAGGCTACAATTTAAGACCAGAAATGTTAAGGGTATTGTTCTTTTGTTTGTAGTGTTTATTTTATTTTTCCAGCTGTGTCAAAAGGCATACATCTCTTGAGTCCTCACTTTCTCAGCTCTTGGGCTGCTGTGCTGCTCAGGCAAATGTTAGAAAACTGCTATACACACACATACACACACACACAGCCCCAAATCCAAACCCACTTCCATGAACTAGATCACAATGAAAAACTCCTTTAACATTGATAAATGCTAAAAGGGTACCCCACTCTGTAAGCCAGCCTCCTGCTGAAAGCACTCATCGTTCCTTGCTCCATGGGGCATGGAGCCAGCGCATCTGCCGATGCTCATGGTGCCACTGAGCCTCTTCTGCTCCCACAGGAGTCTCAGGATCCAAAAGTCTTGTTCTACTCATGACTCTTCTTCCTTGATAGTCACCAGATTCCTTATTCCTACGTCCAAAATGGCTCATTTGATACCCAGCCTATTGGCAAAACTGACCAATACCAGGTTAGAGTCTCATATACCTTATTTATATGTTCTCACCCAATGCCCTGGCAGTGGAAAGAGCCATAATCCAACTTCACCACAGTTGGTCTACCATCCGGGGGTAAAACTATTAAAGAGAGGGTTCTTTCCTATTTTATTCATCTCTTGTATGTTACATTATCTTTCATAAAATACAACGTGAATAAATATGAAATTCTATGCATTCATCAAGGAAAGACCATTGTTTGGGGAACCCACTCATAAGTTAAACTGGATTAGTAGGAAATAAAACACAATGACAGGAAATATGGATAAATTAATTATACTCTTAAACCAAAATCTAACCTTCCATTTGGAGGAATCCTGGAGGTGCAGTGGGGTAAGGTTGAGGGGATTAACAGAACGATTCAGTGGTTTGATCCCATCAGTCACTCTGAGGAAGAATGATGAGGCAGTGTGCTTCCATAAAGATTTATAGTCTCAAGAGCCCTATGGAGCAATTCTACTCCATCATGAGTCAGAGTTCAAGTGAAAACAGCAGGTTTGGTTTTGGATTGACCTTCTTTTTAGACGCTAAAATGACACCAGAGGTTCCTAGAAGCTTATAAAGGAAATCAAGGGAGCGGTGATATAGCATGGGTGAAGACATTGAAGCAAAAGTATGATTCTGACTATGCTTGAACAGATAGGAAACCCACCTATTACATGTTGAGTGTTGTAATGGCTGTTATCCTGGCCTTCTCCCAGGTTTGGATTTTATTCCTTACAAATTTTGGATTACGCAGGCTGGTGTGCCTCTTCTGTGTAGACTCAGCTGATGCACCACTTAGATGACTGCTTGTTTTGAGATAAACCTTTGAGGCCCCTGACACTATTTTTTCTGGTAGCAGAGCACCCTGCAATTTCTTTACCACTCTCCTCATGAGGACGAGTACCAAGGAGGGCCAGGTACAAGAACTAATTGTTCTGATATTAGGATGAATCAAGTGGGCTTGAGCTTTGGTTTTATTCTTATATTTCTGTCTTCTGAAACTTGTATGATAGGTCTGATATCAAGACTGATAAAACCCCAAGTCAAAACCAAAGCCAGTGCCATTGAGTCAGTCCCCACTCCTTCTCACCCTCTGTCGGGGGTTTGAGGCTGTACCTATTTACAGGAGCAGGCTCGTCCTTTTCCCTCAGAGCTGGCTCAGTGGTTAATTGTCCAATGTATAGAACTGATTATCTATTTATCATCTATCTATCATCTATCTATCTATCTATCTATCTATCATCTATCTATCATCTATATCCTTCTATATTGCTATCTAGCTATCTATCCTTAGATCAGTAATCATTATCAACTGTCTAACACTGTTTTGAACATATTTACTTTTTAGAGAACACTATATGTAAAAAAATGTTAGTACCTGAGGAAAAAATGTCTTTTTGTGTACGTTACATAGCTGCTTTGCTATTGGAAAATTCTTTCATAATGACTCTGATAGAAAACATTAAATAAATGTCAGTATTTTTAATGAATCAAAAGAATAAGGGAGAGAGGAAGGGAAGGGGACAGGAGAAAGTGATGTATAAACCTTGGAGAATACTTTTCAGATAACAGTGCATTAAATATTCAGTATTTCAGAGGATCTGAATAATTTCTCTGCTCAGCTAAAAAACCTCTTGCATTGACCACTTCCTTACCAGCCCAAGTCTGTAGGACTCACCAGAAACACACTAAGGGATTATAATCAAGAAAACTCATTTGTTCATGAAATCTCCCAACTATTGGCCAAATTAACATTTAATTAGTCAATGGTTTTAATGTTCTTTCAGAAACGCCCATCAGTTTACAAGGCTAATAAGCTGTGCTCCATCAGAAAAGACCAAGGACACAGAAAATGCCTAGGTAGAAAGTCTTGCTTAAGTTCAGTTTCAAAACAGAGTAAGGCAAAGCAAAAGAAAACTTGTTTGTCTGAATCTGATTTTAAAAAGAAATTTGATAAACAAATAGAAACCTGGATACCTATGCTCATGGCAGCATTTTCATAATAGCCAAAGTGGAAATCATTTAAATTCCCATCAATAGAAGAATGGATAAACAAAATGTGGTACCTGCATACAATGGAATATTGTTAGTCGTAAAGAGAAATAAAGTCTTGATTCATGTCACCATATGGATGGACCTAGAGAACATTTTGCTGAGTGAAGCCAGTCAGTCTTTAAAGGACAAATGTATGACCTTGCATAAATGAGATAAGCAAGTATATAGAAATAAAAATGATTAGTGAATTTGAGAGGTGGAGAAAATGAGAGTTTTTGCTTAGGGACACTGAATTTATGTTAATGGTGATGGGTTACTTAGAAAAGATTGGTGATAGTGGGTACACAGTAAAACCCAAGAAAGCCAGAGTAGGTATAAAGCAGAAACCTGTCATAGAAGAAAAACTCAAACACTTTCCATTAGTGTAGAGTGACAGAAAAGTGGTAAGGCCACATCCCCTCAAAGGAAAAGAACTTGTGAGCGCTAGAAAAACAAAACCGTCTCATCACAGCTCTCACAAGGACAATGTGAAGAGTGTGATTAATGGCCCTGCATTTTACAAGGAGCAATTATTGAATCGGTAAGCATTTTGGTGTGTATATTCTCACTACAAGAAAACAAGTATGTAGTAAATATTCAGATAACATTGGTCTGAGCCACAATGAGAGCCCACTCTCTGTAGTGGCTTGAATTGGAGAAATGTCATCCAAGAAAACACACTTTTTGCAGGCCACAGCTGCACAGTAAGGGAAAATACCCCACCCTTCGACGGTAGCCTGGGCTTTTACACTGTGGATAAGACTCTATGGAGAGGCTGCAAGGAAAGGGTGAGGACACAAGAATGGAGAAAGAGCAAGTGCCGAGCATGGGGCCACAGATTAGAGGAACCAATGTTTCTGTTGTCCAATCCCAGGTCTTTCCACTATATTTAAGTCACTTCATTGAGAACAGAAAAGTGGAGAGAAGAGGGTACCAGTGTCCAGACGCCAGCCTTCAAATCCTTCTCATTGCTGTTATCGTGAGAATTCTGGAAGTTTCTTAAACATCGCTTTGCGTTGTGAGACAAATCGCATGGACTCTTGTTAGGGTCATCATGTCAGCACAGTGACTCGATGCATGGCGGCAGAAGAAGCCCAGTCCTCACAGTTGCTTGAGCCCATTATTCCAGCCATGGTGTCCCTCCATCTCCTTGAGGATCTGCCTGCTTTTCACTGCCTCTCTGCTTTACCAAGCACAATGCCCTCCAGGAGGTGGTCTCTCATGACAATATGTCCCTAGTAAGTAAAATGAAGTCTCGCTATCCTTGCCCTTTGGCCTCACTTCTTCCAAGACATATGTTTGTCGTTTTGCCAGTTGATGGTACTTTCAATATTGTTGACCAGCACAATTGAAATGCATGGATTCTTCTTTGATCTTAATGATTCAATGTACAACTTTCATATGCATACGAGGCCACTGAAAATACAATGGTTTGGGACTGATGCACATTAATCCTCAAAGTAGCATCCTTGCTTTTCAATACTCCAAAGAGGTCTTATGCAGCCAATTTACCCAAGGAAACACATCTTTTGATCTCTTGACTACTGCTTCCATGAGCATTAATTTTGGATCCAAGCAAAGCAGCATCTTTGAAAACTTCAATCTCACCTTCATTTATCATGATGCTACCTATTGGTTGAGTAGTGAGGATTTGGATCTTCTTTCCACTGAGTCATAATGCATACTGGAGATGCAATCCTTGATCTTTATCAGCAAGTGCTTCAAGTCCTCCTCACTTTCAGCAAGCAAGGTTGCTCACAAGCCTTCTTCCAATCCTGATGCTGAATTATTCTTCAAACGATTTTTGAGTATTTGCTGTGCATACTGACTGAACAAATATTATGAGAGTATACAACCCTGACTTACATATTTTCTGATTTTAAATAATGCAGGATTCCCTTGCTCTGTTTGCACAACTGCCACTTAATCCATGTACAAGTTTCACATGAGCAGAAGAAGTGTTCTGGAATTCCCATTCTTTTCAAGGTTATCCATAGGTTCTTGTGATCCACCCAGCTGAATGCCTTGGCACAGTCAATAAAACACAAATAAACATCTTTCTTGTGTTCTGTTTTTAGCCAAGATCCATCTCAAGATCCATATCCCTTGTTCCATGTCCTCTACTGAACCCAACCTGAACCTCTGGCATCTTCTGTAAATGTCCTGCTGAAAACATTATTGAATGATACTCATCAAAATTGGACTTGCATGTGATATCAGTGACACTGTTGTATAATTTGAGCATTCTGTTGGGTCACTTTTGGGGGGAATGGGTACAAATATGGATCTCTTCCACTCAGTTGGTCGAGTAGCTGTCTTTCAAATTTCCCAGCATAGAGGAGTAAGTGCTTCATCAGCTTGTGGAAACATTTCACATGGTATTCTGTCAATTCCTGGAGCCCTGTTTTTGGTTAATGTTTCATATAGCATGAACTTCTTCCTTTAGCACCACTGGTTCTTGTGCAGATGCTACCTCCTGAAATGGTGGGATATCAACTCGATTTTGGGTTTCAGTGACTGTATTTTTTCCCATCTTCTTTTGATACTTCCTACACCATTCAATATTTTGTTTATAGAGACTTCCAATGTTGAAATTTGAGTTTGTAGTTTTATTAATCATTTTATTGGGGGGGCTCTTACAAATCTTATAACAATCAATTGTATTAAGCACACGTTTACATATGTTGACATCAACAGTTCAAAAACATTTGGATACACAGGACGGGAGGGTAAGGGAGGGAGGGGAAAATGAGGAGCTGAAATTTGAGTTTTGAACTTTTCTTGAGTTCTTCCAGTTTAAGGTATGCTGTGCGCGTTCTTCAGTTTTGGTTTTCTAACTCTAGGTCTTTCCTGGGATCTTCATTATAATATGTGACTTCATCTTCTAGGAAGGTTGAGAACCACTGGGTCTTCTGTCATTAGTGTTCAATGTGTTAAATTTTTTTCTCAAAAGTTAGGTGGTATAGACTCAAGGTTACATTTTGGCTTTCCTGGATTTTAAATATTTTCCTTCACCTTCTACCTTAACTAACATATGAGCAATTATCTCATATAGTCAGTCCCTGGCCTGGTTTTAGTGGCTGATATTAAACTTCTCCATAATCTCTTCCCAATGAAGTAGTCAATTTGATTTCTGTGCATTCTATCTGGAGAAGTCCATGTACATAGTTGTTATTCGTGTTATTGAAAAAAGTATTTGCTGTGAAGTCATTGGTCATGCAAATTTACCTGCTGAAACCAGGTCAATTTGGGTGGCACTGCTGGCATTGGAAATACCATTGGTAATGCCCACCTTTGTTTCTACCACCACGACCATATCTTCCAACTACTGTTCCTTCCTCTTTGTCTCCCACTTTTGCATTCCAATTGCCCCTAACTATCAATGTATCTTGATTGCATATTAGATCGGTGTTAGCCTGACGACATTGGTAGAACTCTTCAGTTTCTTCATCACTAGTTTTGGAGGTTGGTGGATAAATTTGAGTACCAGTTGTATTAATGGATATTCTCTAAGGTGGGTAGGTATTGTCCTGTCACAGATAGCACTGTAATTCAAAATAGATCTTGAAATACCCATTTTGACAATGAATGCAAAACTTTTCCTCTTGATTGTGTAATTCTTGATATAGTAAGCCATATGATTTGCTGATTCTAAATGTCCAGCACCAGTTCATTTCAGCTCACCAATGCCTAGGATATCGATCTTTATGTGTTCCATTTCATTTTTGACAATTTTGAATTTTCCTAGATTCATACTGTGTAAATTCCACGTTGTGATTCCTAGCAGATTTTTTTGCAGCTGTTTCTTTTCCTCGTGAGCTGTGCCCCACCAGCAGATGAAGATACCAAAGGCTCCATTCTCACGGTCTTTACTCCTTTATGCCACCATGTGACACATCAGCTCCTCAGTCACATGTCAAGTGCCCCCTGACCCGAGGGGTCTGTCTTCTGACACCATCCCAAACAAAGTTCTGTTTCTAGTCCTTGGGCCTTCCATACCTGATTACGGTTCCATGCTATGCATGTTTCCAGTGGCTACTTCCTCAGAAGTGGGCAGCTGATTCCTTCTTTGTAGTCTGCTCTTTGTCTGGGAACTCTGCTGAAACCAGGCCACTTTGGGTGGTGACCCTGCTGGCATTGGAAATACCAGTGACATAGTTTCCAGCAGTGCACAGCCCTACAGCACGACAAACCAACAGACAAGTGGTGGGACTCTCCAACAGATGTTTACTTTCCCATCCTGCCGATAACCAATTTTGGAGTGCTGCTCTTGTTGCAACCTTTCTGTTCTAACATTATGTGAAAGTTATCTACTGTTTTACAATGTTTTCTGTGCCCCTCCCTGGGAGTCAGCTCCATAGTCTGCCTCTGTTGCATTCGGCGCTTCCAAGTGAATTCAGAACAATGACACCTTTGTGTGATGGAATAGAGGTGCTCCTAGGGCAATCTTAACTTTTATCTCTAGGGAATTAGATGACCAGGTCTTTCTCTTGGCACGTTAGATTAGAATCACCAACCTTGCCGTGAGCAAGCATTTAGTTTTTGTGCCACCAGGGCTCCTCACGAAACCAAAATCACTGCCACACAGTCGATTTTGACCCATAACCTCCCTGTATGGGATAACTAGGACTGCACTTCGTTATGGGGCAGACACCCTCATCTTCCTGCCAGTCCGCAGCTGGTAGATTTGACCTATTCTTTCCTTATATCTAATTGGAATGTCCATCCCAGATCTTGCCACGCTTTACAATAATGTTTTTAATTTAGATCTTGGCAAAGTGAAACGGAAGGCTACACATGTACTTGATGATAAGCCGTCATATGCTTTTTGAAAAGTCTTGACAGTGACTCTATGTGTAACAGACAGGAAGTTTGTCCAATTCTGTGCATCTTCACAAAAGGTATGCTTGAGTTCATTGCTAAGCCACTGTAACAACCTATTTCAAGCTTGCCAACACGTTTCTATACTGCTAAATACAGCAGGTAACCTGCGAGTTCTGCTTGTTTTCAGTGATGGCGTCTTCCCAGGAGCACTGGGTCTGGGCACAGTTTCACAGGTTACTCTCTGGGCTGGTTGGACATCTGTTGTGCAGCTCCTTCTCCTTACGATCCTCTTTCCCCCAGTGTGCCGTGTCCCTTGTTTTCCGGTGTCTCTCTTTTCCTTCACTTGTTAGATAAAGAATATTCTCTCAGAGCAATCTTAGGAAACGTGCACGGGAGTTAATATCTTGGGCCTCATGTTCCAGAAAATGTTCTTTTTCACCCTTTATACTAGATGGGTGCTTGATGGATGGTTTGACTGGCTTTAACATTTTGGGTCCAAAATAATTTTTCTTCAAATTTTGAAAACCTTGACTCTCTGTCTTCCAATGGATGTTGCTTCTAAGTAGTCCAATGCTCTTCTAATCCCAGATCATGCACATGACACCTTTCAGTCCCGTCTCAGGACGCTTTGATGGATCTTCTCTTTATTGCTGGTTATTTGAAATTCCAGGATGATCTGTGATATAGTTCTTGATTTACTATTCATTAATTTCTTTATTCAACTGGGTACTTGGTCAGCCCTTTCTGTAGAGAAAAGCATATTCTGCAGATCTGTGACATAAAAACACACACACATATATTTTAACTAGTGTTTTTGACAGCACGTTTGTAATTTCCAAATTCAATGTTGAATTTTCATGTGAAAATATTCACAGCAAAATATATACCCATTCAACATTTGGGGGCATACATTTCACTGACAGTGGGGTCATACTTCATATTGTGTCGCCATTGTCCTTATCTCTGCCCTTTTCGTCACCATGCCATTAACATTGTGCCCCTAGAGTTCTCATCTGTGTTTTAGAGACTGCTGTCCATTTAATCTCATATAGATAATTCTTTAGAAGAGAGAAATGCTCAAGATGAACATTCTTTATTCAGTGAGCTAAATTGTTGTTTAAAGATGACTTCATGGGGTAGTTTCAGCTTCTGGCTTTTATGGTAATAGGTTTTGGGATTTTTCCAGTCTCAATGTACCCTGGATTCCAATTGGAATTTTTAATTTGGTGAAAACATACACAAGAAAGCATATTTCCACTCAATCTTACTCACTCACTCACTCATTCGCTCGTTCATTCACTCACTAATTCACTCACTGCCATGGAGTCAATGCTGACTCAGAGTGACCCTATAGGAAAGGGTAGACCTGTCCCTATGGGTTTCTGAGACCGTAACTCCTTTTTTCTTCAAAATTGCATTGACATATAATTCACATATCATACAATTCCATAGTTCAACCATCTTAAGAAGAGTTGTACAAGCATCACCACAATCGGTTTTAGAACATTTTCTTTATTCTTGTACTCTTCATTATTAGCTCCCCCTTTTTCTGTAACTTTACCTGCTATACCACCCAAGAAACCATTAATGCAGTTACTGTCGCTATAGCTTTACCTATCCTGAAATTCATATGCAAGAAAATAATTTTAATAGCCTACCAACAATAACAAAGTAAATAGATAAAAACCTCAATAGAAAAAAAAGCATACAATTTTAAAAATTAGAACAAATTTAAAAGGATCATACGGGATTTTAAAGGCTAGGGTGCCAAATTTTAACTTATCAACAACATTCCACTTTCCAGTGCATTTTGCATGATAGCATAGCTGTTCACCACCACTCTGCTCCACAGAGGAAGTATGAGACGTCATAGGAATAGTCCTATGAAGACTTGCAGTCTGGGAGACTTACAGGTGCAGTTATATTCTGCCCTATAGGTCTCTATGAGGCAGCCTTACCTTGATGACAGTAGAAGTGATGCCTCAGGAGAATATATCATATAGTTCTCTAACATAAAATGACAGTGATGTCCCTAAGGTGAAATATATATATATTCCCTGGACACATGAATGGGTTTGGGGCTTCTCCTTAATTTTAGCACCAATTTAAGAATAATTACTTCTTACGGCATGGCCCTGCTTCATGCTTACCTTTATGAGGAGATAACTGAAAATATATGTGTGATAACAAAGTGTGGTGGAGAAACTAGATGGTGCCCTGGTTCACAAAGCCTAGTCTGAGGTCTTACAGGCTTGTTTTCAAATAAGCACCCATCTAAGTGTGGTATCAATTAAGTCCACATGGAAGAAGCACACCAGCCTCTGTGATCCAAGGATTGTAAATAATATAACCCAAATTGAAAGGAGGGAAGGGTATCAGAGCTTAAATTGTGAACATTTGGTTTGCAGAAGGCTATGGATGACAGTGGAAATCCAAAATCTGTTTTCAGGGTCCACACATGGATTCAGCCTCCAGTGAATCCCTGTGATCACAGTTGAGGGATGTGAATAGCCCTCCTATCAAATAGAGAGCATTGTAAAGGCAATTAGATGCAGTGTGGTTAAAGTGTAATATCTTATCCTTTGATCTCCCTTTGACCTATTTTAAGCTACTTCAGATTCAAATGGAAAAAGGGGGTGGGGAGATAGAAGCGGACTGCAATGGTAACTCTGTATAGAAATAGAAAGGCCTGTCTTTTTCCTGCTAAGCAACTGGTCGTTTCGAACTGCCAACCTTGAGGATCATAGCTGTTGAGTATTACAGTCAAATGCATAGTCACTATGCCACCAGGGCTGCCATACCCATTCAATAATTTTTGCTAATTTTTGTCTGCACTTAATCCTGGTTTGTATTATATAAATAATAGATGTATTTTTCCATGTTGTGTACATGATCCAAACAATACAAAAATACACTGAACAAAATGTGAATCTTTGCCCCTCTCTTTATAAACCCCACTTCCTCCTAAGGTTTCCACAACTAAGATGGTTTTGTGCAACATTCTGAAGACTTTTTAAGTTTTCAACACAAATGGAAGCTTGGAATAGATTCCCACAAATGCTATAAATTTACTGAAAGCATAATTTGAAACACATTAGTAGAATCACACAATGCTTAACACTTTGCAATTGGCTTTCTTTTCTTTCTTTTTTTTTCACTTACCAATAAACCCTAGTTAAAGGTCCACATGTGCATGCATGCATTCTATGGTAATTTATGTAAACACATACCTATTTTCTAGTAATGTGCTTCACTTTTATAATTTTTTCCAGTTGGTTACACACAAATGATATTAATTTATTTTATAGTATTTTCTCATATACTGTCATATACCTTATGTTGGCAACAACGGCCATACAGCCTTTAAGTGGGCTTATTACTCAGAATTTTGAACATACCCATTGGTCCTGTGCCAGCAAAGTGAGAGACAGGAAAAATGAAAAATAATGTGAGAGACAGACGAGCATGCGGTTTACACGAGCTCAGCCTGATGCTTTCTAGAAATGGCATTGTACCCTGGGGTACATCTCTGCTCTGTCATAACCCTAGCCCTGCTGTGACTGGGGATGGTGAGCATTTGAGTAGTCTATGATATGTGAAGTCTCACCCCCAGCACAGAGGCAATAAAAGGTATAGCAATACCATAGAGGCAATAAAATGCACTTTTATAGAGTATAAAAAAGGTATAGCATTCAAATAGCCCTTTCAAATGCATGACCTCATTTACTGTGCATGATGCATAGTGACAACCATATAAGTTTTCCTTGTGGCTCCCCATCAGCCACGTATTTCCTAATGCTTGGGGTCTGGCACTGTGGGGGTCAAGTGTTCCACCAATTCTTCTGTGGCCACTTGACAAGCTCTATGATTTTCAGTCACAGAGAAGCCCATCTTAGCGCCAGTGCCTTCATCTGAGAGAGAGTTCACTTTGCATGCTCTGCTGTGCATTACAAAAGTAGAGCCTCTAGCCAAGGGCTCACATATTTTAAGTGTTCAATAATGTATAACTCTCTTCTTCCTTTTCCCAACCCAAATAGTTGTGGAGGTGGGAGGTGTGTAGTCCACTTTCCCTTCTTGCTTTAAGACGGTGCTTCTCTGGGAGAATGTTAAGGATACAGTAAAAACCTATGCTCATTACACAAGAGAGCATAGATCTGTTGGTGCAAACACTTTGTGCTTCACTACAACCAAGAGGTTGTGTGCTCGAACCCACCCAGTGCTGCCATGGAACAAAGGCATGATCATCTGCTTCTCTAAGCCCTATGGAAGTCAATGCTACTGTAGCATGTGGAATGCCCATGAATTGTAAAGTTGAAATCAATTCCATGCCAATGTGTTTTGTTGGCATTGAGATATAAAGATCTATATATCTCAAGGGTAAACAAAACACACACATGTAAGCACATACAAACATTAATATAAACATATACGTTTACATTTGGGTGTGGCCTATTTGAAGGCAAAATCCAACGTGTTCCAGCTGTAAGACTGCCTCATATCAAAATTGACTCAATAATTAATGCACCTAGATTCATAACATCTCCCAGATTGATGGACTCCAAGTTTGAACCACAGACAAATGGCATGAGGGGTTTAACTGGCGCGGTTCCAACATAGCTTTACTTAGCAGTGGCTGGTTGTAAGTAATATTTGGGTGATGGGGCCAGGAGCTCAAAGAGCCTTTTCCCAGGAGAAAGGAGTGATTCAGAAGAGGTGAGTCACTTAGGTAATTTGTAACAATTGCCATAAAAACCAGGGCCACTCAGTCGATTCCAGCCCACAATGCCTGCATGCTCGCAGACTGGACCTGAACTGCTGTTGTCTTTATGGAGGCAGATGGCAAGCTCTCTCTGTGACCGTGGGTGTGAACAGCCAGCCTTCAGTTAGTAGTCCAGTGTGTATCATTTGTCCCACCAAAGGGCCTTCTTAGTAGCCATGAGCTGCTGATTTCCTCCCCTTGCTCCTGCCTGCTGACATTTTTCTTCCTTGTGCTTTCTAAACCTTCTTTTAAGCACGATAGGACCTGGCTCAAACTGGGGAAAGATAGACAAATAATTGAGAAAAGATCTTTTCGGAAAGGACAAGCTCTCAATGGTACCAGGGACGGAATAGTGATCGTCAATCTAGGGGAAGCTTGGGAACCATCTCTGTCAGTGGGGTGTTCTTTCACATTAGTTGATGATACTGATTTGTGATGATTCTAGTGGACAGCCAGGTGACAAAGTACAATTATGATCTTGACAAAATGATATACAAACAAACAAACACATAAAGAACTGAGGTATTTTTTCTGGTTTTATTGGTTTTTAGTAGCAGAGACCAAGTGTGGCACAAACAGCTAGCAAGGGGCTACTAGCTAAAAGATGGCAGCTTGAGCCCAAAGTAGGCTCTTTGGAAGGTCGTTCTCGTGGTCCATTTTGAACAAATGACCCACTGAAATCCTATGGAATACAGTTCTACACTGAAACACGTATGGTTTCCACACAACCTTAACTGGTTTCCGTTTAGCTTTTGTGTACCTAAAAGCAATTTTAACTGATAATTTATTCAAAATTAATAATAGTGATTCAATTTTTTACTTTAGATTTAGGGTAACATAGAGTAGGTTTCAATTCATGGAGGCCCCTATGTTCCATAAAAGAAAACAATGCCCGGGTCTGACCCATCCTCACAACCTTTCCTGTGTTGGAGCCTGTGGTTGGAGCCCTGGTCAATTCAGCTCATTGAAGGCACGCTTGTTTTCCTTTGACCCTCTCTTTTACTCTCTATGTTGTCCCTTTCCAGGGAGTGGGCCCTTCAGGCAACATGTCCAAAGAACTTAGGATGAAATTTTGTCACCCACTCTTCTTAGGAAAATTCTGACTGTGCTTATTTTCTGAAACATTCTGGTAGTCCAGGATATATTTAATATTCCTTACCTACATCATGATTCAAATATATCAATTCTGCTTTGGTCTTCCTTATTCACCTTTCTCCGGTAAACAAAGTGATTGACAGTGCCGTGGTTTTGTCAGGCTCACCTTAGTCTATAAGGTGACATCTTTGCTTTCGAACCCTGTAAAGAGGCTTCTTTGCAATAGATTTGCCCAATGCAATACGTGGTTTGATTACGTGACTGCTGCTTCCATGGGCATTGATTGTGTAATCAAGTAAAATGAAAACCTTGTGAATGTCAATCTTTTCTTCCTTTATAATGATCCTGCTTATTAATGAGGACTTTGGGTTTTGTTTTTTAATGTCGAAGTATAATTCCTATTGAATTGTTCCTCAGTAACTGCTTCAAAGGCTCTATAATCACAGCAAGCAAAGTTATGTCATCTAATAGCTCAGAGTGTTAGAGTCTTCTCCAATTCTCATGCCATATTATTCTTTACATAGTAAAGTTTATGGTGTTTTTGCTCAGCCTAAAGATTGAGTAAGTATGGTGAAAGATACAACCCTGATGCACACTCTTCCTTATTTTAAATCATGTAATACCCCTTTGTTCTGTTTTAAAAACAATTATATATCATTATATGTCTAGGTTCTGCATGAGCACAATTGCATGTCTGGGAATTCCTATTCTTCACAATGTGATTCATAATTTATGATTCACACAGTTAAACACCTTGCATAGCCAATGAAACACAAGGGATTTTCTGCTTTCAGACAAGATCTAACAGCAGGAACGATGTCTCTCAGGCCTGGCCTCTCCTGAATTAAGCTTGACTTTCTGAAAGCTCCCGGTCAAGGAATTGCCTCAACTGTTTGTCAACTTTGTTAAACAACGTTCACTTGTGTGTGACACTCAGAAACGTGTCTGATACGCCCCACATTCTGTTGGATCACCTTTCTGTGCAATGGGCACACATGTGGATCTCGTCCTGTAAACTGGCTAGGCAATGCTTGCAATTTTTGATATTGAGGACTGATCCCCTTCCAGTGTCGCCTCCATTTGCTGAAACATTTCCATTGGTATTCTGTCAATTCCTGGGCCCTCCATACAGCTTGGACTTTTACCTTCAATACTATTTATTCTCTTTCTTATACTACTTTCTGAAATGGCGGAGCTACAAAAAACAAATCTAGCTCACTGCTATTGAGTTGATTCCAACTCGAAGTGACCCTACAGGGCAGGGTAGAAGTGTCCCTGTGGGTTTCCGAAACTGGAACTCTTTATGGGAGTGGACTCCGTCTGTCTCCCACGCAGCAGCTGGTGCTTTCCAGCAGCTGACCTTCTGGTTAGCAACTCAATGCGTAACCTCTATGCCACCAGCGCTCCAAATCATCGAAAGAAATAGAAAAGTATATAAAATATGAAATTTTTATATTTATAAAATATAAAATATTTATATTTTATATACTTTTATATTTCTTATATAAAATATTTCATATTTTATATAAGAAATATAAAAGTATATAAAATATAAAATCTTACCCTGGCTAGTCATTCACTTCCCTCTGCTGTTAGTTTTATGTATCCCATTTGGGTGAAGAACATGGGTATCACCTCCTTATCACATGGAAATGTAGTCCCTTCCACATGGTCGCCAAAGGCAAGAAAAGAAAATAAAAATTAATATATTTTCCGATCCTATCGAACGTTGACAAATTAGTTTTGCTGCAGTGGTTTTCTGTGTTCCATTCATCCTCCTTTGATGTTTCCTGTGCCCTTTAATATTTTCCCTGTTAGGATTCATCAATATTGAAACTCAAAGGTGGACTTTTACTTCAGGTTTTATCGCTTGAGAAATGCTAAGCATGTTCTTCTCTTTGGAGTTTTAATTCCAGGTCTTTGCACCTGTTATTATAATGCTTTACTTTGTCTTCCCTAAGCACCCTTTCAAGCCTTCTGTTCAACCCTTTTCCCCCTTAATATCTCACTCACATACACACATATCCCCCATGCATACACACACCGGCACACAGACACACACAAACATACAAGAAGGGACTTCAAAATTTTAGTGAAAACAATTGCACTATATGTTAATTCCGTTTTCCATGGACTTTTGGAACCCCCCTCAGATTTATGCTTCACTGGTTTTGTTCATCTAGAGAACCCAGCCTAATGTATTATTAAATAATATAAGAAAGAAGTAAGTACTTGATCTTTTACTTCTTGCTCTAGAAAAATTGAAATAAAATTATAGAAATTTACTCTGGAAAATATTGCCATGGTTTAAATTAAAAAAGAATCAATTATCTTTCAAATGAGAGTTCTTCTGTTACTAGGTGATACACATCAATTAAGCAATTGGCAACTTTCAGTAGTTATAGATTGGATTTTATGGAAAAAATAGTATTGCTGAAAAAAGTATTAATTAAAATGACTATAAATCTGCCTTTGTAGTCATTCAAAAATCACTTTATTGGCAAAGAACAATAAAGTGGTGCTAAAGGTACTTTAAAGTGTTGTTTGCTATAACAATTTATGTTTTATTATGTGTTTAGATATGATTTAGATAACCAAGAATATCTTTACCTTGAAAGAAATATAAAAACTTACCCTGGCTAATCATTCACTTCCTGCTGTTTTTAGCTTTATGGATCCCATTTGGGTAAAGAACATGGCTATCACCTCCTTATCACATGGAAATGTAGCCCCTTCCACATGGTCGCCAAAGGCAAGAAAATAAAATAAAAATGAATATATTTTCCATTCCTATACTTTACCTTTGTTTTAAAAATATGAGACACTATTTTTTGCCATGACTGTTTAGAAACAAAATTCCTTAGAATAGAAACAACTGGATTAAAATCAGAGTGGAGCTCAAAATATGAGAGGAAAAAGGAAGAGGGAGATAATAGAAAAGGTTTGATATAGATGAAATCAATGAATAGTCGTGTCTTTCCCCTTTACTTCCAATGATTACCCCAAAGAGTGGCTCTGTGTTCTGAAGCAGTGGCCTTAATTAATAACCACTCCAAGCAGAGCCAAGAAAGAAAAACTGGTTTACTGTAGGCTGACAAGCTGAGCACCCCTCAGCAACAAAGGCCATTTGGTGGGTGCTTGAATTTTCCCAATATCTAAGTGACATTTACAATAACTTCTGCTAACAATATTAATTACATATTGCCTGCAGGTAGGCTGTAATTCTTAAGAAACATGACAAGTACACAAAGCCAGGAAACACAGTCAGGACAGAAAACATGAGTCCATAAATGCGGTATCTTGATATCTTCTTTCCAACTACCTACTTCTTGTCAATCTTATCCAATGACTGAGACAGGTGGGGGGTTCAATTTGACGTCACACAGGATTCAAATAGTACTTAACATTCCAAACTCTTGTTTGAACCCTAGGAAACAGTCAATCAATGATAAATGCTTAACAAAATTGATTCTACTTAAGCATGGCTGACTCAAGTAAAATGGCTATAGTCTTACTAAGAAGTTTTGTTCACACAGCTCCAGTTCCCAGACAGGGATTATCTAATCTATGGATATAAAAAAGATACCAAGGGATTTTTTTCTTTGCTATTACAAATGCATCATTTGTCTACTGAGGGTGATGCTAAAGTTGATAGTATACAGTTATGCTTGTTATGTTTGGGTTCTTGGCAAGGCCATTTGATTTTATGTAATCTGGGTTTTTTTGTTGTCTTCTCTTTTCTTTGTCTTATTTTAGAACTCCTACCAGTGAAGTTTTATACTTTACTTCTCTTATTTTTCCTTCCCCCTCCCAACTCTCTGATATATTTTATTAGTATTATCTTTTGACCACACTACAGAATATATTGATTCCAGAGATAGTAAAAATAGTTAATATGTTGACTGTCCACTGAAGGTTTGGAGGTTCAAATTGATCCAGAGGCACCTGAAAATAAATATATCTGGATCTATTTCTGAAAAAAAATTGCCACTGAAAACCTGACAAGAGTGCAGTTCTATTCTGACTCGCGTGACGTGATGTCTCTGAACAGGAGGAGCTCTGAAGAAACGGGTACTCAACACACAGGGTTAAAGGCAATGTGCTCCCAGGGCCTCTGTGTGTGGATTGATGCTTCTTTCTCCTTCTTTTTAAATTAATGCAACCTTTTCTCTTCTTTCTGTGTCTATTACCCATGATTTCTTGACATTTCATTCCTTGTCTTGTTTTCTTCCCAATTAGTTTTGCTCTATTTCGACCTTTGTTTCAATACTGCATTCTTCTTAATATATGTGATAATGAAAAATGCTCTGGTCATATTGAAGAGCGGGCCCTTTAAAGCCAGACTAGAATCATAAAATAAGTGTGGCGGTTCCCCTGCTGTGTCCATTTGGCTGGGCCTTGATTTCGGTTTGGCAGCCATGCTCAGTGATGAGAGCCGAAATAATTCGCTGGCCTCTATGATGAAATCTGTGTGAGCAGCCAATCAATTGAAAGAGAGTTGCCTCCCAATGTTAGTGGGAGTTATGGGCAAGGGATACACTCATGCACAGCTAGTCATATTTTTCAGGGCCATAATTCATCTCTATGTATTAAAGCTTTGATAACAAGTGTATCTTTTGACTCAGCAATTTTACTTCCAATACTCCTACTTCTAATATATGAGGCTTCTCTTGGAAAGCTTGCTTCCATTTTGCTGGATGCAGAACCTGCATTGGGCTTGTCATTTGACCACTAGCTCTTTGGGATTGGACCAATGGCCTGTAGTATTGCCTGCCAGTCCTGGGACTCCTCAGCAGGATTCCGTCTTACCTGCCAGTCTTGGGTTTCTTATCCTGTATTGCCACATGAGTTAGTAGACACCACTAGCTGAACATGTAACTCAGGGACGTGAACTGTGCAAGCCAGTTATGTGAGCCATTTCCACATGATAGATCTCTCTCTCTCCCTATATGTGTACACACACACACACACACACACACACACACACACACGCACACAGATGTTGCTGGAGCTGTGGCTGTAAATAGCGATGGAGATAAAGATAGAAGAACCATCACTGGTTTTGCTTTTATACATAATCCAGCTTAAGAAACAAAGTTAAAGAAAAAAACTCCAAACTTAAGAAATTATATATAGGAAAGATTATTAATATTGACATATGATAAAGAAGCCAAACATAAATAGATAAAATTTTTAAATGCTTAACTATAATCAAATATAAATTAGAAGTGACAAGATGTCATTTTTCTCATCAAATTATCTGAATTTAAAAAAATGATCTCTCCCAATGTTAGTGGGAGTTATGGGCAAGGGATACACTCATGCACAGCTAGTCATATTTTTTCAGGGCCATAATTCATCTCTATGTATTAAAGCTTTGATAACAAGTGTATCTTTTGACTCAGCAATTTTACGTCCAATACTCCTAAGGAACTAATCAGTCAACTTTGCCAAGAACTACCGTATATACTCAAGTATGAGCTGAGTTTTTCAGCACAGGTTTTAATGCAGGTTTTGTGGTAAAATGTATTAGTCTGGGTACTTTAGAGAAACAAATCCAGAGAAACTCATGAATAAGAGAGTTTTATATAAAGGTTAAGTGCACATCAAGAAAATATCCTAACCCAGTGCTGCCCAAGCCCACAAGTCCAACATTAACCCATTAACCCATATGTCCAACACCAGTCCACAAAGTCCTCCTCCATCTCACAAAACAGACACAATGATGCCGACTGCAGGAGGAAAGCAGAGTCAGTGGACGTGTAAGCATCTCAGCGCTGGCAGGGGTCTCCACAAGGCTTCTCCAACACCCAGGGCTGCATCGGGGTAGGCCCATGTGGCTTCTCCTCAAGGATGTCTGGTAGGAAGTGAGCCTTGCCAGCTGAAGCAGAGAACTGCTAAGGCAGCTGCACCCTGGTCCAACCATCACAAAGCAAGAGACCTGAGAACTAGAAAGGTGAGGCTTACTGAGCTATTTATCCCTCTGCCCTTCAATTAACCCCACATGTATTTATCAGCCAGGTTGGCACAATAAACTAACCACCTCATAAAATTAGGTGCCTCGGAGGATTTTTTGGGTCAACTTATATTTGAATAAATACGGTATGTTCTTTTCAATGTTATTTATTATACTAAAACTGGACACACTATAAATGTCAGGCATTAAGAGATTAGCAGGATGAATTATGGTTTCATGCATCTGAGGAATACTTTTCAGCTATAAGGAATGATGCTGTCAAATTTATTTACTGACAGAAAAAATAACCATGATATATTGTTAAGCAAAGAAAAAATGATAGAAAACAAAATTGTATTAAAACAGAGCTCAATTAAGTGTAGAGACATTAACTAGATTAATAACTGCCTAGAGCCTGGCAGGGGATATTAGGGGGAAATGTGGAGCTAATAGCTATGAGTATGAGAAGAATGCTCTGAAAGCGATTGTGGTGATGATTGCACAATGCTTCTTAATAGGATTGAATGATTAAATTGGGTTATATGTGAATGATATGCACACAAAACTACTAAAAAGAAGGAAACCGAGGATGAACTCAATGGCAACTAAGAACAATGGCAACAACATATAACATAGACTTAGACAAGTCTAGATGCTATATGTTAACATGCTTCATAGGTGATGCAAATACATGTTTTTTTAAAATATTTTTATGGATTTTTAAAAATTACAATAATCACACACTGTGTGCATAATAAAGGTGTTTCCTTAGAAAGAGAGAGCGGAGTGAATTCCGAAGCTCGGTGAGCGTGGCTGTGTAATGTAGGAGGAGGGGAAGCCTTGCTTGCTTGCTTGTCCACTGGCTTGGCAAGAGAGGGCTGGGGTGGGGGCGATCCATTTCACGGAGACTCACACAGATCACAGTCTGTCATCATCCCGAGCTCAAGTGCCTCTTTCTCCAGGAAGCAATTGTCCAATCGTCTTCTTGGAGGGTTTTTCAGCTTCCTCAAGTTGCTATATCAAATCCCACAAGTAGATGACTTTAAAGAGCCAAGCATTTTCTCATAGTTCTGGAGGCTAACAGTCCAAATCAGGGTCTTGGCATGTTGATTCTTTCCTTGTTGGTCGACCTGTCCATTTCTTGGGTCCACAGATCCCTATCCAGCATCTACTTTTCCTCTGGTATATGTGCTTCCGTGTATCCTCTATTATTTCTATAACTCAGAAGTATTTAGGGCACGTCCTACACTGGTGTTACCTCATTAGCAAACAAAGAAACACCTATTCCCAAATAAGATCACATCTACAAGTATATGGGCAAGATTTCCAAAATATTTTTTATGGGGATACAAGTTGATCCAGAACAGGGCCTACGGTAGCCAGCATTCTGGGAGTCTGGTGGGGCGGCTCACCATCGTCAGCTCTGTTTCCAACCTGGCTGTCTCTGCTTCCCCTACTGCAACCTGCCTCTCACGCTATATTTCTCCAGAGAAAGTGGCCTGTCTCGTGCCATGATGACAGAGGATAAGTTGCATAGTGGTGACGGATTGAAAGGAGATCAAGGTTTTATTATTCCTGATACAGAATTTGAATGGATCCTGATAGAGCCCCACAGTTCTTGTAGAAATAATTATTAGTCCTAGAGTGGGAAACATACTTGGTTGCTAACTATCTGAAGGTACCTCACAAGAAAGGTACATGATTTACTTCTGAAAATTAAGTCACTGAAGACCAGATGGAGCACAGTTCTGGCGTGACACACATGGAGACACAAGAAACTCCACAGCAACCTCCCCATCTCAATTGCCAAAGCTTTCCAGGATTCTCTAATACACATCCATTTGGGATTTGTGCCTTGCCCTCAGCACTCTTTCTTTGCCTGTGTTGTTAGGTACCACTTAGTCATTTCTTTCCAGATTTCAAAATGTCCATGTCCTTTCTTATTTGCTGATTCTTTCCCCTCTTTCTCCTGGTTGGCTCCTATCTTTCTCTTCATTTCCCTATTCTCATTTTAATACAATCCCCAAAGTATCAGAGGCAAATATTTGCATCCAACCCAATACATTTAACAGGTACTCCCACATATATTTATGTGCTCTGTTCCAATTCATATGTGACACCGTGCACAGATGTCTTCACATAAAAAACCACAAGGACGTGACATGACCAGTTCATGTTAATTTCATGAAGAAGATGTAGGTGATCGCCATGCCATTTGCATTCCCCTGACCGAGTCAGAAGTTTGGACATGAGGATACTTTTCCTAAACCTGAGTAGTCTAGCCATGGTCAGGGATATGCAAAAAGCAAGTGGCATACACAATATGCCGATTTCTGGATAATAAAATGCTGTGCATGAATAGAAGGAAATTGCAGCTGTTCAGAGACAGATGGCAAATAGCTGACGGCTTTTGAACAGAATTCAATGAAATATCTAAAGTGAATAGTACATTGAGTGATTGCTATGTGAACTAAGTTCCTACTTCCTATTAAAAAAATCCCAGGATAGTTAACATTTATTTAGAATTATTAGTTTTTAAATGAAATATGCCTCTAAATCACTTACTTAATTAGAACATTTCCCAAAGTAAATTCATTAAATCCTTTGTCCCCCAAGTGCCCTGGGACAGCCTAAAATGAGACTTTCAGGAGTCATTTTCGTACCATCAAAGTCTTCATTGCCATGTATATGAGGTAATGAAGATATATGTCTACCTGGGTGAAGATGTGCATTTGCACAAATGATACTTTTACTTTATGTGTTTTCACCTTGACTTCAGATCCCTCCAATTTTCATTTCCATAAGGGCAGAGCTGGTGACACATTTTTCAATCTTAGTTTTGCTCCTGGCACCTAACCCTCTGCTAAACACTGGGGAGTGTCGATTCTGTCGATTCATTTCATAATGACCCGTGTACAATGGACCAAGACATTGTTCAGGTCTGTGACGGGCTCACGACCGGTTGCAAAGAAGATTGTTGGAGTCCATTGGGTTTCACTAGCTGATTTTTCTAAGTAGCTAATGGTAGTAATTCAATAAACACTTGCTGATTTATTGATGGACTCTGCTGTTGAGAGGGACATATGGACTCCACAACACCAAGAATTAATGTAAATTTATTTGATGGAAAATACATGAATTGAAGAAAATGTTGATTATAAATTGTTGGTAATAGCATTAATCCTTTGGTAGTACGGGGGTCTGCAGTATGAGAAATGTCTGGAGTCCTAGTAATCTGCTCTATCAGGGTGATTTCAGTCAAGGTGAATTCAATAAATCAATATGCCATTAGATCAAGGTCACCGAGATTGGGTGAAGATTCACATCTGAATTAAACAGAATAAAAATGTATTCTTTGCACATTTCATAAAGAATTTTCTCTATCAATAACATTCCGCCATTGTAGCTATTTCTGAAAAGGTAAAGTTCCCATTGAATGTTCATAGGTTTGAGGAATTTCTCATTACTTGAGTTGGTTTTCTGACAAGTCTCAACCAAGGAATGAGCCTAGGTTATATTTGTCCCGAAGTGTTTAGTCTGGGCTACTAGTTCAAGGACACACATTGCAGCTGTGATGTTTCTTGGCAGTGGAGAAACAATGTTTTCGTTCTCCAAGTCTCTGGACATATTCTTCTTCCTCTTATGATTTTGCATGATTTGGAAATATCACAGAAGTGTGGCCCATTCAAGTGGACGATCCTGAGGTCACTAAGATGTTTCTTGGTTGAAATATGGATTGACCGGCATGTTTGTAGTTTGGAGGCATTAGTAGGTGGCCTACCTCCTGTACTAAGCTCCTAGATGCCTTTTCCCCCTAGTTTAGGAAAACATACAGGTGTCAACTGTGAGGCCCCTGGGAACCCTGTTAATGAGCTTCGTATTGAGATGAAGTGCTCCAGGGACTAAGCGATACTGCTTTGGGTAGAGCACCCAGGTGACCTAAAAGAAAATCCACATGGTAATCAAGGAGAAGGCAGAAGTTTAAATTCCAGAAGAGCAACGCAAGGATGGCAAGGGCAGCAAATTAGAGTCAAAGCTTGAATAGTATCAAGAAATCTTAGGCCCACAGGTGGATGTGATGAGGGAGAGAAATAGGTAGAAGGGTAATCAAAACCCAAAACCCAAACTCACTGCCATTGAATGTATTCAGACTTAGAATGACTTACAGGGCAGAGGACGGCTGTTCCCTCGGATTTCTCAGGTTATGCATATTAACAGGAGTAGTTGCCTCATCTTTCTCCTCCTCAACTCACTGAGAGCCCAGGCCTCAGGCAAGCCAGCAGACTCTGCCTGACCAGGCTGGGCTCCAAAAAGCCAATACAGTACACCATATTTGAAATGACTAAAAGGACAAGATGCCATCCCTGAAATGTTTGCTTGGGGACTGAAAATCCAGCTCACCACACATCCGAGGATGAAAGGACTCTAAGATGCCCATCCCTTGTCACTGTTTAAAATCAGTTTGGAAGTGTGGCAAGGGTGCCTGCAGAAGAGGACTTTGTGAATCTCATTTTCAAATTCAAATCTCAGCTGTGCCCTGAGGCAGTCGATTGTGAAGGCAGCACACTGATGAAAATTTAATAAAAGACCCAGAAAGATCGTAGATCACACTGGGCTGTCAGTCGCCAGAAGTAAGGGAACGATAATGATATTATTCTAATAGGTGGGATGTTCTGGCTGTGTTTCATTGCCTACAATGGCAAATGTCCTGGTTTCAAACTCTATCATTGCGTGCCATGGTTCATTTTATTTGATGGCCTCTGGTCATTTCGGCCATGTACTTCTTCGTCCTCGCCTCTGTTTGCAAAATACACCCAACCTCAAAGATCCAAGCATGGCGATGCCCCTCTGTCACCACTTTATGCCATGTGAGTCACATTCCAGGCATTCACTCCTCCTTTCCAGTCCATATGGACCGAAAAAGAGCATGTATGAAAACAGTCTCTGGTTCCTTCCTCGCTAGAGGAATAAGTCAAGATCCTGTGAAAGGGATATGAGAGCTTTGCAATGTGAACATTGACTAAGTGGACAGCTTTGCTTTCTGTTACCAGGGTCCTATTCTCCCCTGTCCTTCAGTGCCCAGCTCCGCCGTGTTCCACATGTCCACTAGCCCAAACACACCAAGTATATTTACCTCTCTGTGCCAGGGTACATGCTTTTCTGGAAGGTTCTTTCATTTTAGCCACTTCCTGGGAAAAGATGGAAGCCCCACAACCTGGCACACAAATCACCTCGTCTGAGAAGTATTTTGTAAACCCACGTCGAGGAGGCTGCTCTTCTCTTCAGTCCGGCGTGGTGATGCGTTGGGTCGCTATCTGAAAGGCCGACAGTTTGAAACCACAAGCTGCTCTGAGAAAGACAAAGACAAGGCTTTCGACTCCCATACAGAGTCACATCTTGGTGACCTACAGGGACAGCCTGACCTTGGCCTATAGAGTTGCTGAGTCAGAAGGGACTTGACTGCAAGGAGGTTTTGAGTTCGGAGTCAGGAGTAGCACGTCAGCTTGGAACTGCCTGTGCATTTCCACACCAGGAACTTGCTCCTACCCTCAAAGGCACATATGAGAGGGAACCTTCACTTTTGCACCAACTCTCCGCCCCCATTGGAAATTAATTTTATTAATAACACAAGTGGAGATGATACCTGTGGCCCTTGTTGATTTAATTATACAGGTGTCAAATCCCCTTCATCTGTGGGAAGAGCGAGGGGGGCACCAAGGACGGGAGCCCGGGCGGCACCTTCAGGACCTTCTTGGGCTGTGAGTCCAGGCTGCCGCCATCCGCAGGTCCCTGGCGAGCGTTGCTGGGGTAGGAGGGGTAGAACTGGGCACTGCTTTTGACACCTGAGGGGCACAGCGGCCCAGGGCTGCTGAGGGCCAGCTCGCGGGGCAGGAAGGCAGCTGTTTTTGCTGTTAGCTGTTGGTTCTGCCTCATAGCGCCCTTATATGCAACAGAACGAAACAATGGCCAGTCCTGCGTCATCCTCACAATTGTTCTTATGTTTGAGCCCATTGTTGCAGCCACTGTGTCAATCCATCTCACTGAGACCCTTCGCTTTTTCACCGCCCCTTTACCAAGCCTGCTGTCCTTCTCCTGGGACTTGTCCGAAGTTCACGTGACAACGTCTAACCCCATTCTCTTTTTAAAAAACAGTGCCTAGACCAAGTGTTTAATTAATATCAGATGAAGGAAGTAATGAAAGAAAAGACTGAGGGAGGAAATCAAGGGGGAATCATCTTTCTAAAAAGAGTGGAGGAGCACTGTACCATTGATAACTGAGCAAATATGACTTTAGTACCAGTTACTACGTCCAGGTACTATGGAAGCACGCCCTTATCTTTCTTTCTGAAGCTCCAAGAACGGCATTTTGATTGGTGAGCTCATCTTGGGGTTCTTTGCTGGTTGCTCTCTTACTTGAAGTTTATTTCCTCTTTATCTCATAGGAGGAAAGTTGACAAGCAACTAAAAGGAAATACTTTATGTGTGTACATGTAACCCCCTTAGTAGCCCTAGTGGCATAGTGGATTTTCACATTGGGCTGCTAGCTACAAGATTAGCAGTTCAAAACCACCCGCTGCTCTGAGGGAGAAAGATGAGGTTCTCTACTCCTGTAAAGAGTATCATCTTGGAAACCCACAAGGACAATTCCAGTCTGTTCTGTAATGTCACTGTCAGTCAGAATCAACTCGATAGCAGACGATTTTTAGAGTTTTAGTTAACCCCATCGCCATCGAGCTCATTTTAACTCTTCACAACCCAACCGGACAGAGCAGAAGTGCCACTGTGAGTTTTCGAGGCTGTAAGATTGACAGAAGGAGAATGCTGCATCATTCTGAGGAGCAGCTGGACAATTTGAAACAGGCGTTTTGGTGAACAGCTGAATGCCTACCCACTATGCCAGAGGTCTCTCTGTGTGCGGCTCCAGACACTCTCGACTCCTTGCTGTAGAGCTGATTATGCTGATAGGACAGGGTACCACTGCCCCATGAGACTCTTGGGTTATCCATTTTTATGGAAGCAGAAAGTCTCATCTTTCCCTGTGGAGTGACTCATGGACTTGACCCTTGCGGTTTGCAGTCTCGTATGTAACCCCCTATGCCACCAGGTGTGTGCATCTACTGGAACTTCACTTACTCTTTTTGTGTTGGCAGCAGTAACCTGCTGAAGGTCTTCCCTTACAGTGCCAGAATAACATTCTCAGAGTCCTGGATGAGTTACACCTTGCTACTTCTCCCTGCACTTTATACCCTAAGGAAGTAAGATGGGCAGACTCACCAGTCCTCTTCTGTTGTGTCACTTAGTACAATTCTCTAGAATGCCATCAGTAAAACAGACAAGAGTCTTCAACATCTTTCAGTCCTTTGCTCCACCAAGCTCCTGAAAGTGGCAGGGAAATATATAGATGATATAGCTATAGGCACATACACATGTATACGTATATAAATATACACATGCATATCTCTGGAGCCCTGGTGGTGTAGTGGTCACACATTTGTCTGCGATCCTCCAGGTCAGTTGTTTGCAAGCACCAGCTGCTCTGTGGGAGAAAGACAGGGCTTTCTACTCCCGTAAAGAATGGCAGTCTCAGCAATTCACAGGGGCAGTTCTACCGGGTCCCTGTTGGTTGTGATGACTCCGTTTTGACTCTGTGACAGTGAGGTGGTTTTTTTTTTTTTTTAATACATATGCACATGAATATGCATATATGTATACAGATATGCATCCTAAAATTATTTATATTAGACAAAGAATGTAATAGTGACAGCTCAGTTTAGTTATGGAACAGACATTCCAACCACACCAAACGCACTGCTATCAAGTCCACTCCGATTCACAACTACCCTGTGGGACAGGGCAGAACTGTCCCTGTGGGTTTAGTCAGTAAAAATGATATCTTAAAAATATCTCTAATTTTATTCTGAAAATGGCCATGTTGAATTGTCAACTACAAGGAAACTATTTAGCAAACTTTCCACACTCAGGGCTGCCTGTGTAGAAAGACTGGGGATTTTACTCCTTGACCAAGGAAACAGCCTCGTCTTCCTCACCTATCAATCTGCACATTGACTCCCGACAGTGTTGTCTGGGCTGGTCCCCCCTCCGGTGGTTCCGCCCCACTTGCTGTCACTTGCTGCCTTCGTCCTGAGGTTATTGAGATGCAATACAGCTAGCATTCCTCATCCAGTGCAAAAAGACGCTGTCAGTCTGTGCTAGGGTCCGTCGGGTCAGCTCCGTTACCACGGAGCAAAGCATCACCTCGCCCTGCACCCTCCTCGGACTGGTTCTTATGCTTGAGGCACTGTCATAGCCGCTTTGTCCATCTGTCTTGTCAAAGGCCTTCTTTTCTTTCGCTGCCCCTTTACTTTACCAAACATGATGCCTTTTCCCAAGAACTGGTCTCTCCTGACAACAGGTCCGAAGTATGTGAGAATAACTCTCGCTTTCATGGAGCATTCTGGCTGCAGGCAGCCCATAGTACTTTTGACATTCTCTGCCAGTACCATCATTCCACTGCATCGGCACTTTGCTGGTCTGTACTCAATGTCCAAAGTTTACATCCCTGTGAGCTGATTGGAAAGACCATGGCTCGGATAGGCACAACTTAGTTCTCCAAGTAACATCCTTGCTTCTCAAAGCTTGAAAGAGGTCTCCTGCAGCAGATTTATCCAGTGCAGTGCATCTTTTAGTCTCGTGAATGGCTCCTTTCATTTTAACTGACCGTTGAGCCAAGCAAGCGGAAATCCCTTCCGTGTTGCCAAGCTATGAAGTCTCCAAAGCTTGAAGCCGAGCTCTTGACTCCAGCATTTCTTTGTCTTTCTCCCTACCTACCTCAGGGACATGGGGAATTTCTGAGGCCCTGCCACTCTCCTCCACTGGCTCATGCCCAAAAGAGTTATCCAAGAGGGCAACAAAAAGGAGAGAGGTAAAGAGAAAAACTTTAAAATGTGTTTCATCCCTTCCCTAAGTGTCTCCACTGAGCATTCCATGTAGTGTTTCTTGGTGGCTCTTTCTTCCTCCTGAGAAGGGTGAAGGTGGGCTTACCTCATTGTGAGGATGCCCCCTTAGCCACTTTCCTCCCCCAGCAAAAACATCTGAGGTGTACAGAGAAGATGGTTGATACAGTAAGTGACAGATGACTCGATCCAACCTGTTCTCTGATGGACAAAGAAGAGGTTTGTGATAAAAGAGGTCAGTGTCACAGAACGCAAGAGAATCAATGGCCTCTGTACATTCTGGTTCCCAAAACAGCCACAGCTGAGACATCATAGCGCTTTATGCCCCCGGTCAGAAATTAATGGCTCTGCTCTGTTCTTCACCATCACTCCACTAATATCTAAAAATCACCGTGGGCCCTTTGTATAGCATCCTCTTTTGCAATCATCTCCCCTCCTTTGACAGCATTTCTAAGAGATGTCTCCCCACAGAGGAAAATTGTTTTATTTCTATTTCTCAGTGTGTTTCCTTATCAGCTCCCTCTGCACTCATTTTCTTCAGCTTGACAGACATTTGCCACAAGGTCTTCTTATCTGTAGCATGCCTACTAGCACTCTGGTGGCCAGTGCTGCCAGATAGACAGCATATTTGTGTCTCGTTAAATTTCTGACACAATTGCTTTCTTGGCACAGGCCCCTGGATTTCATTACACTTCCTTAGCCTCTGAGTCCTGCAGATGAGAAGTGATTGTCATAGAATTGTGGAATAAAACTTCCTATCACTGTAAAGATATCAGGGAGTTGGATCTGCTTTTGCCAAGGTGTACATTAAATAGTGACCCTTTTCCCAATAGTGGTTTCAAGAAGGAAGCAGAAGACAGAGAACTCCACTCAAAGAGCATCCTGCAAGCAGTTTGTCAGAAGGGAGGCTTATGAGGCGATCAAATAGTCATGCGGTCTCTTTATTGCTGCCAGGAGCGGCTGCTGAGAAGCAGAGAGGTAGGAACACTGCATATGTGTCCTATCTTTCCGGAATTTAATCCTGATGGGTAAGTACTGAGGTTCCATTAACCATCTTGTCAGTTTGTTATACTATGGTGGCTTTCATATTGCTATGATGTTGGAAACTCTGCCATCAGCATTTCAAATCCAGCACTGACCACCCATGGTCAGCAATGAAATGCCTGGCGTCGTGCTGGAAGAGGTCCGCCTGAGGTTGGAAGACACTCGGCATACCAGTTTGAACTGGTTTAGACATGGCAAACACAGTGAACATTTTAAAAATTGGAGTGGTCTGAAAGTAACCAAAATGTGAGGGAAATGCAGGTTGAAGTATTGACATAGGACTTGGAAGAGCACAGAAAACCCTTTCAGGAGTCTGCTGTATAACATTGGATAATTTCCAGGACTATGGAGAGCAACATACAGGAGGAGAAATGTGGTTGGCAAACATCCTTGGCCAAGACATTGTTGTTGTAAGAAGTGCTGTGGTTAGGTATTGGACTGCTAAATGGAAGACCCAATGGTTCAAACCCACCATGGGAGAAATATGAGACTGTCTGTTCTCATGAAGAATTTTAGTCTTCAAAATCCTCGATAGGCTTGCTATGAGTTGGAATCAACAGGGAGGCAGAATATTTAGATATCCTGCCAAGATATTTGGATGCTATGTAATATGCATACTGCCATTATATTCTGAGAGGGAGATTGTGTTTCTAGCATGGTTTCAACTTACAAGTTTCCCCCCCATTCCAGTTAACTCATGCTTTAGAAATCCAGGCTCATTTCTCTGTGGCTTTGTGGGACATGATTAAACCAGGCAGAAACTGTTTGGAACCCTATAAAATATATGGTAGCAAAAGCAATGAACTCGAGCACTTCAAGGATCAGGGAGATGAGGTAGGACTGGGTGACAATTTATTCTTTGGGGTGTGGGCTCACCGTGAATAGGAGTTGACTCAATAGCAACTAACAAAAAGAAGTCCTAAAGTCATCCGAACATAATAATACATTTAGATTAGGTAGACAGAGCCATTGTGGTAGACAGCAGACTGTAATAGGAGACAGAGCTACTATAATATATTTTGGTATTATTTTTCTTCAACAATAGAAGTAAAAGACAGTTGTCCTTGAATGACCTTGCCTTAAAATTAATAAGGAAACCTTTCCCTATCTGCTCCTGCAATGACAAGAGTCTGCCCAGTGCTTATGTTAGTGCTTTTCAAAGAATGCCTTTGGGATCACAACTGGAGTTCTGATGCCCACATTTGACACTTTCTATGCCTTGTGATGTCAAATTCTGGAAATGCAGATATTAGGCAACTGTTTGTAGAGTTTCCTTCATCCATTTGAGGAAACAACCTGATTTTGTTTTTACCTCAGTGTCTGAATGAATTATTTCTGTGTTAACATGTCATCCCAGGATTCCTCAAACTTTCCCCATGCCAATTATTTTGATTTCTAAACATTTACCAAGCACTTATGGTAGCTCACTTATTATGTAGTTGCTATAAAAAATAACATAAAAATGAACATCATAGTTCTCAAACTCACCTCATTAAAATCAATAAGCAAACTGATCTCATTTTTTCCCTCACAGTTATGTACATGGAGAAGTTAAAGACAGATGTTAAAATATCCAGTAGCAAATAGTGGAAGGAACTAGGAGGCAAAGGGCATTTACAGAGGTCTAAATACAGACATGTACATATGTAAATATATTTATATATGATGATGGAGAAATAGATCTATGTGCATATATTTATAGGTTTAGTATTAAGGTAGTAGATGGACATTGGGCCTCCACTCAAGTACTCCCTAAATGCAAGAACACTTTGTTCTATTAAACTGGAATTCTATGATGCTCACCTTCCTGACAGGATCACTGAAGACAAATGGTGCATAAGCAAGCATTGTAAAGAAAGCTGATGCCGCCTGGCTATCAAAAGATATAGCATCTGGGCTCCTTAAGGCTTGAAGATAAGCAAGCTCTTTAAGGCTTGAAGATAAACAATCTAGCTGAGAAGTAACAAAGCCCACATGAAGAAAGCACACCAGCCTGTGTGACCACAAGGTGTTGATGGGGTCAGGTATCAGGCATTAAAGAACAAAAAATCATATCATTGTGAATGAGGGGGGTGCAGAGTGGAGACCCAAAGATCATCTGTAGGCAACTGTACACCCTCCTACAGAAGGATCATGGGGAGGAGACAAGCCAGTCAGGGTGCAGTGTAGCACCCATGAAACATACAACTTTCCTCTAGTTCTTTAATGCTTCCTCCCCCCACCCCACCACCACCACTATCATGATCCCAATTCTACCTTACAAATCAGGCTAGACCAGAGGATATACACTGGCACAGATCAGAGCAGGAAACACAGGTCATCCAGGACAGATAAACCTCTCAGGACCAATAATGAGGGTAGCCTGAGTGCCTTCAGGCAGGAGAGTGGCTGGTGGAGCAAGGTGCCTTGAGGCACTTAATTGAGGAGCTAGCTTTGCTCACATAAGAAACTAGAGCTGAGAACCTTCTAGCTGGGGCTTATGACAGAGTGACATCGCTTTTGGGCCTTTTTGGGCAGCAATAAAAGAGCGCTATAATTTTCACTGGGTAGGACAGAGGCTATGGCGCCATGTAACTGAGTGGCCAAGGACCATGCATGTGGGCACAACTGAGACCAAGGAATTGTATCCTGAACACTTCTTATTCCTAACCGTAACTTGTCAACTTTCCTAATAAACCCTATGAGGTAGTTAGTTTATTGTGCCAACCTGGCTGATAAACACGAGGGGTTAATTGAAGGGTGGAGGGATAAATGGCTCAGTGAACCTCACCTTTCTAGTTCTTGGGTCTCTTGTTTTGTGATGAACCAGGGTACAGCTGCCTTAGCCAGTTCCCTGCTTCAGCTGGCAAGGCTCACTCCCTGCAAGACATCCCTGAGGAGAAACCACATGGACCTACCCTGATGCAGCCCTGGGTGCTCAAGAAGCCGTGTGGAGACCCCTGCCAGCACTGAGATGCTTACATGTTCACTGATTCGGCTTTCTGAGTCATTGTGTGTGTTTTGTGAGATGGAGGAGGACTTTGTCAATTGGTGTCAAACATATGGGTTAATGTTGGACTTGTGGGTTTTGACACTGGGTTGGGATGTTTTCTTGATGTGCACTTACCCTTTATATAAAACTCTCTCTTCTATATGAGTTTCTGTGGATTTTTGTCTCTAAAGTACCCAGACTAATACACCCTATATTCATGAATATAATCTCTAAGTTCTGTGTGGCCACTGCAATGCATTTTCAAATCCAGTAGTGAAATAGAGTTCCTGGGGAGGGATGGCTGGTATCAGAATTAGTAAGAAGCTTGGAGGGTAAAAGCATATGTGACCCCTGCCGGGTAGAAATCAACCTCGGACAGCTGATGCCGACAATGGTGATTCTCCACCTTCCCTTCTGTTCTCCTTTAGGGGTTCTTGTCGTTCATTTCACATAATCATGTACCCATTCATGTCGCATAATCAAGTGTTTATTCCTTTATTTTTAAAACTCATTTATTGTCAATTAGGTAAAAGTTTACAAAACAAAGCCGTTTCCCATTAAATGTTTCATTCACCTTTTGCTTCATATCCTTGATTACAATCCTCACAATGTAAACATCACTTACCCCACTTCCTTCCTTTGTCTCCTATTTCCATTCCTCCTTCTCTCCTAACTCTCTCTCCCTGCCTTTTAAACTTTGTCCTTGGGCAAATGTTGCCCTTTCTATCACACATGGTTGATTAGCCTAAGGAATGCGCACCTCCCTACAATGATTGTCCACACAATAGACTATTATTTGGCTAAACAATTGAGCCACAGGTGAGTTCAGTTCCACATCAGAAGGGTGACTAGGGTCTTTTTTCTATGATTTTGAGTTTTGATCCACACATTTCTTCCACTCGATCCAGAATCCAGAGAGACGAGTCCCTGGGGAAAGACATGGTGCTTGCTAAAGTGTAAGGTCAGTAAAGAAGAGGCAATCCAACAAGCAGATGGATTGACACTGTGGGTGCAACCGTGGGCTCAAACATAAAATAGTGTGAGGATGGCTTTGGACTGAGCAATATTTAGTGCTGCTGTGGATCAGGTCACTTTGAGTCAGAACCAACTCAGCAGCAAGCAGCTAACAAGAACAGATGTCCATGAACTTCTTGAATCTTCACTTCTCCTTGTGAGTTGCTGTCAAGTCTATGGTAACTCTTGGCAAGCCCTGTATCACAGAGCTAAACATTGCCAAGCCTTACGCACTCTTCACAACTGTTTGTGTGCTTGATTCCACTGTTTCCCATTTCTGTCACTGCATATTTTGAGAGTCTTCCAATTTGGTGGGCACTTTTCCAGCACTATATTAAACAGGACTTTGTGGGGATCTATAGGATTTCCATTGATTACACTTTAGAAGTCAGAAAATTTGTAGAAAGATGTGAATCTTCCACGAGGTCAGATGTAAGACTTCATCCATTTCCACTATGGGGGAGATATCCCAAAATGGAGTGCAAGTTTTCTCTCTCCAGACACTTATTTGTCTCTTACATGGTGACAGTACCTGGTAATGAGTTCATAGTTAAAAGCTAATTTAAAATGGAATTTTTATAGAGCCAATTTTTTGGTTGCTTAAAGTTAATTGCTTTGTACCTAATTTAAGTCCCATAGGGAGCAATTCTGATCTCCCCCAGCACACTTTATCTTAAATGAGGCTGATCTATAATCCTATTACATGTGTCTGGGTGTCTGTCAGGAAATATCATGGGATGCGCTGAGCTTCTAAAGGAGCCTATGTGGTTTTAACACTCTCCAAAGATTTTACTGTTGGCAAGGAAGTAAGCAATTTGCCCGGATAAAGATCAGCCCATTATTCTGGATAAAATTATGGGAAGATGGTGAGGTTTGTATTAACTCAGCTTGCTACAGTTGATCACAATTGCCTGGCATTGTGCAAGTGGTGTGGTGCTGCCACGGGAATGAATGAAACAGAAAGATGGATGAAACCCTGAATTGAGAATAAAAGGGCAGCTGGGCTGCAATAGTCCGAACAAATAGAGATATGTCTCAGCCAGCCTACAGCAGTGATGCTTAAACTATGGGCCCTGGACCCATAGTATTAGGCTTACTAATGAACTTGTTAGGTATACAAATTCTAGGGTTTCAACCCAGACCTACAGAATCAGAAATTAGAAAGATAGAGTCCTGTGATCTGTAGTGTGGTAAATCCTTCAGGTGATTCTAAAGCACATTCAAGCTTAAGAACCTCTGAGTTAGAGTTCAGGGATTTTGCTGAAATCTAATCTTGGAATGAGTATCATGGAAGTGCGTACTCATGCCAGGTTCTGTCTGAGCTATCGAGCATGATACGCAAAATGGGCTGCAAACAGAAATCCAGGCAAAAATGTTCCTACAGTTATTCTTTATTTGGAGAAGGCGTGTCTAAGTCAAGAAACCAAAAGACAGAAGTAGGATGTAGACAAAATCATGGGATTAGGAAGTTTGTCTGCTGCAGTCTGACACTTCTTGCCTAGAGACCCATGAAGAGTTATCTGAGTTCTCAGACAAAGGGAGATAACCCATTAAAGATGGAGCCTCGTGGAGCAGCCCGTCACTCATCTCATTTCCCTTGTGGACAATGCACCCAAAGCTAATAGGACTGAGGTCACTGAGGATTAAGAGGTGAGCTATGGGTAGCACGGAAGGGGAACAAAGAGATCTTTCAGGAAAACTCGATGACACACTTTGACACCATTCCAATTTTGGTAGACAAAGGAAGTTTCATCAGTGTGAATAGAACTGATCGTCAACAAAGCATCTGATGCCTCTCAGTGGATCTTATTATAGAAATAGCAGGAAAAACTATTTGACACAACAAAATATGTGAAGGATACTAAATTATAGGATTCTAACCAAGTACATGAAGATGATTAAATATAACTATGAAGGTTTGTTACAAGTTACGTTTCTTAGGTAATTTGGGGGGGACCATAGATTCCAAAGATCAGGATGGCCTCCCAAAATGAGTTATATATTAATTGGACCATTAAGTGTTAAAAAAGATTGGCTCATAGTTGTGTGCTTGGCTTAGCTTCTCAGTAGTCGGAACTGACTAACAAGGATCACCTGTGGTAGTGAGAGTGTTTCTCACATTTACATGCATCAGAATTTCCTGGAGGACTGGATAAAACAGATTTCTGGGTCCCAGCCCCAGAACTTCTAACTCACTAGGTCTACAATAGGGCTGGGGATTCTGGAGGTAGCATGGCTCAATTGCTAAACTGCTATCCAAAAGATTTCTCATAGGAGAAAAGAGCTGAAAATTGGCTAGGATGCTCTGTGGAGTAGTTCTACTAACGGTCACTATGAATAAGATTGGACTCAGCAGCACACACCACCAATGGGAATAGGGCAGGGGGTGGGAGTGCGGGCCATTCATATTTTTTAAACAAATGCCAGGGTGATAATGGTGCTACTAGTTGCAGGATAACATTTGGAGAACCACTTGAGGAAAGAAAAGTGGAAATTAAAGACGACGACGACTCAAATGAGAACAAAGGTGATGTATTCAGAACTTGCGCTAGCAAGGGCATCAGCCATTGTTACTTTAGTTTGGCAGAAACTCCAAGGAAGGCCGTGGAGTGGGAAAACTTTATAGTAGAAAAATGGCGTAGCTTCAGATAGGCCAACATTAGAGAATGTAGACATGAGAAAGATGGAGCAGGCTAACTAGCAGTGGGACTACCTATGTAAATGTTGTTGTTGGTGGTGGTTGTTAGGTGCCCTTCAGTCAATTCCAACTCATAACACAACAGAACGAAGCACTACCTGCTCCTGAGCATCCTCACAGTTGTTATGGTTAAGCCCATTGTTGCAACTGCCTTATCAATACATCTCCTTAAGGATGTTCCTCTTCTTTGCTGTCCTTCTACTTTGCCAAGCACGACATGTGTTTCCAGGGACTAGCTTCTCCGAATAACATGGCACAGTGTGTGAGATGAAGTCTCACCGTCCTCACTTCTGAGGAGCATTCTGGCTGTGCTTCTTCAAAGAGAGTCTTGTTTGCTCTGTGTTGTTTTTTCTTGAGCGTTCTTTTTTCCCACAACAATTTTATTGGCACATAATTCACATACCATACAATTAAATAATTCAATTGTTCAATCATATCATGGGGAAATTGTACATTCACCACCACATCCATCCCAGAGCATTCCCTACCCCTAAGGTTGACTTATCCCAAAATGAGCTGTGCAATCGCGATCAGCTCCAGTGCCCCCTCCCCACTTTGCCTTCATTATTGACTCCTGAACTCCCCTTTGCCTCTGTATTGCCCATTCCCCACCCCTACATTCCCTGTAACACCTTGTATCAGTTATTATCATTATACATTCTCTCCTCCTGTGCTTCACAGCTGAAAACCCCCACAGAAAACAATGGAAAACAAACCATACCAAGGGGGTAAGGATAAGATAATATTAGTATAAAGACAAAAATGCAAACAATGTGTCAGTGGAATCAGGTCCCATCAACATTCAAAAACCCAGGGAAGAAATTTCTGTCAGGGAACAAGTAAGAGATGCTCACACCCAGTACAAATTCAGGCTAGATCTATAGGGAGGTTGACTGGCCCAGTATCAAGTTCAATTCAGCTTAATCAAGATTGCAATGGTCACTGCCTGCTAGTAGGGCTGTGCAAGACTAGCACATCTGCTCAGTTGGACTACATATTTTGCAGATGGATTTGGGGCTCCCACTGTCCTCCATAGCTTTCTACAAAGGTAGTGTTCATAATTTTAGTTCTGATACTTTTCAGCATATTTGAATTTTGTAATTGTCCTCTTTGCATCACACAAGCTGGTTTGCTTCTTCTGTGGGGACTTAGTTGAGTCTTCACTTAGATGGCTGCTTGTTTGAATGCAAGCCTTTAAAATCCCAGTCACTATTTCAATTGATAGCCACGCACCATCTACTTTTTTCACACTTCACACTTTGCTGTAGCACCCTGATCCTCAGTGATCATTTCATGAGGGTGAGTGTGGAGCAGGGCCATGATGAAAGAATTAATTTGGGACTAGGATTTAGTGAGAGGCTAGAACTTGGTCTTGGATCTATTCCTTTTATTTCATTATTTGCTGACACTTGGGCACTAATGCATATGCCATATCATTCCATAGTTCAGTCATAACAAACTATGTTTGACATGTAATTGTACAATTGCTTCCACAATCAGCCTCCAAACATACTTTCTCCTTTCTGTTTTTAATGTCATTTCCTCCTTATCCTCCTCATCCTTCCTCAGACTCCCATGTGTTTCCTGGCTTACCTAAGTCCTCAGGCTACAAGTGTGTCTGAGGTAGAGTGAAGTTCACCCAGTGGGGTTCTTATTCTTTGGACAGTCCATCATACCGTAATATTCTTCAACAACACCATAATTCAAATACATCGATTCTTACTTGGTCTACCTTATTCAATGGCCAGCTTTCATATGCCTTTGAGTCAGATGAAAATACCATGACCTTAGTTTTCACGGTGACATTCTTGTTTGCAACACTTTAAAAAGTCTTGTGCAGCAAAATTGTCAAACACAAACTATCCTTTGACTTATTTACTGTTGCTTCCATGACCATTAACTGTGGATCAAAGCAAGATATAATCTTTGGTGGCTTTACTCTTCACTTATCATGATGTTACCGATTGGTACAGATGGGGGGATTTTTGTTTTCTTTGCATTGAGTTGCAATTTTTACTGAAGGTTGCTGTGGCAATTACATAATCTGTCAACTTGCGAAAGGATGGGATCTAGCCTGTCAATCAGGTCACAGGCAATGAGGCCTCTGTGTGGGTATGGCCTTCTCCTGAGGATACTGGGAACTCCTGTCTGTATCCCTGGAGGTGGAACACATTCTCTCTCTGCTACACATTCCTGTTGACAAGCCACGTGGAGACACAGTGATGGAGTCAGAGCCTTGGAACTGGAGGAGCCATGTGGAGATGCTTCCACCACCACCGATCTACAAGACTCTCCACTCACTGGCCTGTGATTTTCCTGCATTTGACATTGTGGCATAGCTGCATGAGTCTAAAGAGGAATTTATGGACTAGTATTGGACATATGGGCTAATATTGGACTTATGGACTTGATCTGGACTGGACTGGGATGTTTCTCAATATACAATTGCTCTTTCATATAGAGCCCTTTCTTCGACACATATGAGTGTCCATGAATTTGTTTCTCTATTCTACCTGGACTAACACAGTTTCAATCCTTGATCTTCATCAGTAAATACTTCAAATCCTCACTTTCAGTAAGCAAGTTTGTGTCACCCGCATATCACAGGTTTTTAACAAGCCTTCCTCTAGTCCTGATGATACATTCTTGTTCACATACTCTAGATTTTCTGATTATTTGTTCAGTACACAGATTAAATGAATAAGGTGAAAAGATTCAGCCCTAATGCCCATCTTTGCTGATTTTAAACCATGCATTAACCCTTTGTTATCTTTGCGTAACTGTCTCTTGATCCATGTAGACATGCAGAAAGAGCATAATGACGTGTTCTGGAATTTCCGTTCTTCTCAATGCTGTCCATAGTGACTTATGTTTCACACAGGCAAAGGCCTTGGCAAAAGCACAAGGGCACATTTTGTTTCTGGTAGTCCGTGGTTTGCGGCAAGATACATCCTCGATATTCCGTTTTCCTCATCTCCTCAATCTGGTCTGCTCCTCTGATAACTCTCTGTTGATGGAGTGCAGCAACTGTAGTTGAATGAATTTCAACAAATTTCACTTGTATATGATATTAATGATAATGTTTGATAACTCTACATTCTGTGGGGTCACCTTTATTTGTAATATGAACAAATATGCATCTCTTCTACTCCATTGACTAGGTAGCTGTCTTTCAAACTTCTTGGCATAGACTAATGAGGGTTTCCAGTGCTTTGTCAGCATGTTGTAACATTTCAATTAGTGTTCTGTCAATTCCGGGAGCATTGCTTTTGGTTAATGCAGCTTGAATTTTTTTCCTTCAGTAACATCAGTTCTTGAACATATGCAATTTCTGGAAAGGTTCAGCTGTCATTAGCTCTCTTGGATAGAGTGAGTCTATGTATTCCGTCCATCTTCTTTTGACGCTTGCTACATCATTCAACATTTTGCCCATGAAATCTTTCAATGTTTCAGCTTGAGGCTGGGAATTTTTTTTGCAATTTTTCAGCTTGAGTGAGTTCTTTCTTTTCAGTTTTCTAACTCCAGGTTTTTACACATATCATTATTGGACTTTAATTTGTCTTCTCAAGTTGCCCTTTGAGATTTTCTGTTAAGATCTTTTACTTCATTTACTTCCTTTGCTTTAGCTATTCTATTATCAAGAACAAGTTTCAGAGTTTCTTCTGACACCCACTTTGATATTTTCTTTCTTGTCTTTTAAATAATCTTTTGCTATCTTCATGTATTATGTTCTTGATGGGTAACCCACAGCACATCAGGTCTTCTGTCATTAGTGTTCAGTGAGTCAAATTTAATCTGGAGTGTTCTCAAAATTCAAGTGGTATATACTCAAGGTTCTATTTTGGCTTTGGTGGGCTTGTTTTAATGTTTTTCCACTTCAACTTAAACTTACACGAGCACTGATGGTCTGTTGCATTTATCCCTGGCCTTGTTTTGACTGCAATTGAACTTCTCCACCATCTCTTCCTACAGATGACGTTAATTTAATTTCTGTGTATTCCATCTAGTGAAGTCCACTTGTACAGTTGTCATCTATACTGTTGGAAAAAATCATAATTGTGAAGTCATTGATCTCACAAAATTCTAGTATGCAATCTCCAGCTTCATTTCTATGTCCAAGTTCATATTTTCAGCCACTCTTTCTTCCACTTTGTTTAGAATTTTCACCTTTCAGCCATCAATAATTATCAATGCTTCTTGATTACATGTTTGATCAATTTTCCGACTGAAGACATTGATAGAATTCTTCAATTTCTTCATGATCAGTTTTAGTGGTTGGTGAGTATTTGAATAATAGTTGCATTGGCTGGATTCACTTGTATTCAGAGAATTATTATCCTATCACATACATCATTTTATTCAAGATAGATATTGTCCTTTTTGGTGATGAATGCAGCACCATTCCTGTTGAATTTGTCATTTACAGCGCAATAAACCATTTGATTGTCTGATTCCAAAAAATCAAAACCAGTCAATTACAGCTCACTAATAACTAGGAACAGAATACAAAGAAGGAATAGGCTGCCAACTATGGAGGCAGTGACCACTAAAAACCTTATGCATACCTTTGAAATATGGTCAGATAGAGAAGGCCTAATGAATGGGAATACCATCAGACGGTGCTGGAGGATGGGCGGATTGGGTTGGAGGCACTCAAACTATGACTGTTTTGTCAAAATAGAATCAGCCATGTGAGGTGAATGGAGCAGGAGTAAAACCTGTGGGAGTGAAGCTTTGGGATCTCTATTTGCTGATGGGGCACACTTCAAAATAGCTGAAAGTATCTACTAGTAATTAGAACTTGGCATCTATGAAGTATGAACCTAGGACAATTGGAAGTTGTCTACAATGAAATGGAACACATACAGATTGGTATCCTAAGCTGCAATGGATTGGTATTGGCCATTCTGATTCAGAAATTCATGCCTTACCCTGCAGAAGATGACAGAATCAAGAGGAATGGTGTTGCATTTCTTGTTGAGAAGGCCATTTAAAGATATGTCTTGAGGTACAATGCTCTCGCTGTGATAGGATTGTATTTATCCACCTTCAAGGAAATACAGTCAATGTGATTATTATTCAAATTTATGCAGGAACAATGGAAGCTAGTGATGAATAGTTCAAGAATTTTATTAATGTGTTGAGTTGGAAATTGATCAAACATGTAATCAAGATTAATTGATAATTATTAATGATTGGAATGAAACAGAGAGGAAGGAACAGTAGTTGGAAAACATGGTCTTGGTGATAGAAAGAAAGCTGGATTACATGGGGCAAATTTGCCAGACCAAAAACTTGTTCATAACAAATACCTTTTTCAACAACACAAGTGATAACTATACACATGGACTTCTTCAGATGAAATACACAGAATTCAAATTGACTACATCTATGGAGAATGTAGACAATGGAGAAGCTCAATATCAGCAGCTAAAACCAGGACAAGGCTGACTGTAGAATAGACAATCAATTGCTCATATTTAAGTTTTGGTTGAAGCTGAACAAAATTAAACAAGTCCAAGAGAGCCAAAACATGGCCTTGAGTCTGTCCCACCTGAATTTCAAGAACATCTCAAGAACAGAGAAGACAAATTGAACATTAACAACAGAAGATCTGATGAGTTGTGGGAGGATATCGAGAACATCATTCATGAAGAAAGCAAAAGGTCAATAAAAAGACAATAAATAAAGAAAAGATCAATATGGATGTTAGAAAACAATCCAAAACCTGCTCTTAATCAGAGTACCTAAAGCAGATTGAGAAAATGAAGAAGTCAAAGAGCTGAACAGAAAATTTTGACGAGCAGCTCGAGAAGACAAAGTCAAATATTATAATGGAATGTAAAAGACAGAGTTAGAAAACAGAAAAGAGATATCACACTCAATATTTGAAACTGAAAGAACTCAAGAAAAAAGTCAAGCTTTGAGTTGCAGTATTGAAAGAATCTACAGGCAAAATATTGAATGATACAGGAAGCATCAAGAGAAGGTGGAAAGAATACACAGAGTCACTGTACGAAAAAGAACTAATTGACATTCCACCATTTCAGAAGGTAACATATGAGCAAGAATCAATGGTACTAAATGAAGAAATTCAAGCTTCACAGAAAACGTTAGCCAAAACCAAGACTGCAGGAATTGATGGAATACCCACTGAAATGTTTCAACAAGCTGATACAGCACTGGAAGCACTTATTCATCTATGCTAGGAAATTTGGAAGATATCTATTTATACAACTAAGTGGAAGAGATCGATATTTGCACCCATTCCAAAGAAAGGTAACCCCACAGAGTGTGGAAATCATCTAACAGTATCATTGATATCACATGCAAGTAAAATTTTGCTGAAAATCATTTAACAATGGTTACAGCAGTACATTGACAAGGAGATGTCAGAAGTTCAGATTGGATTCAGACGAGGATGTAGAACAATGTTTATCACTGTTGATGTCAAGCGGATCTTAAGTTAAAGCAGAGAATAACAGAAAGCGGTTCATTTCTGTTTTATTGACTAGGCTAAGGTGTTCCACTATGTAGATAACTATGTAGATAATAACAAATGATGGTAAACTTGAGTAGAAGGGGACTTCCAGAACACTTCATTGTGCGCATGTGGAACTTGTACATTGATCAAGAGTCAGTTGTGCTAACAGAACAAGAGGATACTGCATGGTTTAAAAATCAAGGAATGTGTGTGACAGGGTTGTATCCTCTCACCATACTTACTGTGTATGCTGAACAAATAACCAGAGAAGATGGATTATGTGAAGAAGAATGTGGCATCAGGACTGGAAGAAGGCTTAACAACCTGACATGTGCAGATTGCACACTTTGCTTGCTGGAAATGAGGAGAATTAGAAGTCCCTCCTGATGAAGGTCAAGGGTTGCAGCCTTCAGCGTGGATTGCAACTCAATGGAGAAAAGACCAAATTCTTCACAACTGGACCCAAAAGGTAACATCATGATAAAGGGAGAAACTTGAAACTATCAAGGATTTCGTCAGGCTTGGACATACAGTCTGACCTAAGCCATAATGTTTTCAGTTGCCTCACAGGCATGTGAAAGTTGGACATTGAATAAGGAAGACTGAAGAAGAATTGATGTATTTGAATTGCAGTGCTGGACAAGAACATTAAAAGTGCCATGGACTGCCAAAAGAACAGATAAATCTGCCTTGGAAGAAGTAAGGTCAGAGTGCTCTTTAGAGGCAAACATGAGGAGACTTTGTCCTATATTCTTTGGACATGCTGTCAGGAAAGACCAGTCCCAGGAGAAGGACCTCTGATTTACTATGGAAGAGAGAGAGTGAAAAAGAGGAAGGCTGTCAATGAGATGGACTGACACAGTGCCTGAAACATTGGGCTCAAGCATAGGAACATTGTCAGGATAGTGCAGCACCGAGCAGTGTTTCATCTTGTGCCATAGGGGCTCTCTGGGTTGGAAATCACTTGATGGCATCTAACATCAGCAATACCTATTATGATGAGCCCTTCTATTATATAGGGTTACAAGTTGGGCTGCTAACCACGAGGTTAACAGTTGGAAAACACCAGCTGCTCCATGAGGGCAAGATGAGGCTTTCTACTCTGGTAAATAGTTACAGTCTTGGAAACCCACAGGGCAGTTCTACCCTGTTCTATAGGGCTGCCATTTGAGTTGGAATAAACTTGATGGTGGTGCATTGAGAAATGCCTAGGATATCAAACTTTATGTGTTACAGTGGCTTTTGGATGACTTCCAACTTCCCTAGCTTTATACTTTGTACATTTCAGGTTCCAATTATTAACAGATGTTTGTAGCTCTTTCTTCTCTTATTTCTTCTCATTTTGAGTTGTGTCCCATCAGCAAATGGAGGTCCCCAAAGCTTCACTCCATCCAAGTCATTATGGTCAACTCCACTTTGAGAAGGAAGCTCTTCTTCAATGTCTTTTGAGTGCCTTCCAATCTGATGGACTCATCCTCTGGTATTTTATTGACAGTGTGTCCCTGCTATTCATGAAATGTTCAGTACCTGGCAATGTTTCACTGCTATTAACAAGGTTTCCAGTGGCTAAAGAATCACAAGTGGACAGCCAATTTTTTCTTCATAGTCTGTTCTTGGTCTTGAACTTCTGCTGAACCTTGTTCATCTTGGGTGACACTGATGGTATTTGTAACATCAGTGGCATAGCTTTCAGCATCATAGTAACATGGAAACCACCTCAGTATGACAAACTGACAGACAAGTGGTGGATGCGAACATTTAGGGGAGCATATTTGGCTCCCTCTGGTTTGTCCAACATTGAAAGGGAGCAACAGGTAAGTCCCTGGACGTTATCACATCCTGACCATTTGGGGCCAATGTCAATAGTTGTTGTGGTTTGGCTTCCTGGACTGGTTGTGGATTATGTATCAGATTATGACTCAGGTTCAATTTTTAAATATTATCTGGTCATTGTCAAAGCTCTTAGAGACCGCTGAAGAATAGGCATCTACCTCTAGGATTAAATAAGCCAGGAGAAGGAGGTGGAAAATAGAATTGCTCCATTGTATAAAGCTGAAATTTATGTCCCCTGGTAGTAGGATGCTGAGCATCCAGGAAGTAAAGATATCCAGCAAGATTTGAATGGTTATAAAAATTATTTCTGAAATAGCCAAAATGAAGCTATACCTCCTTCTACTAGAAGAACTTTTAAGAAATTCCCATTTTACTACAATCAAATCAACAAACATAAAATATACTTCTTGGGTTGTTGGGTTATTCCACTGTGAATCTGACCAGCTGGCTGTTGGATTTTCAAAAGGTTTCTCAGAAACTGTACAGATGAGTAGAGAGTAGCGGTCTGCTGAAGCTGGTTTTTCCCTGATGCTTTCTGGTGTAGCTGACAGGAAAATGGTAGAGAACCCCCCTGACTTTCACCTTTTTCCTAAGAACTCCACCACCTACTCATAGAGGCTACCGGTGGCCCTCAATGTGCCCCTAAGGAGCCTGAAACCTTAAAGTCGTATTTTGCTCTGGTCTCTAGATGGTGTTTGGTGCATTGCCGTGAACACTGGAGAAAAGCATCCTCATAGAACAGGCCAAGCTTTCTGGGTTTGGGCTAGACCTTGATTTTCTGTGCCTGCTTTTCAGTTAGTGTGAGGAGCCCTTGCCTCTCCAGGGCCCAGTGATGCAGGTGGTAGTTTTGACTTGTGCGAAGTGGAATTTGGAAACAATATGGCTAGTAGAGATGGGGATTTTTGGTCACCACACCTCAGTATGTTCATTTTCATGGCTTATAGAGGCAGATGCCTGCCTCTAAGACACAAGTGATGTGTCTTCAACCATGAACTGAAAGGCTGGCAGTCTGAAACCACCCTGTGGCACTGCAGAAGAGAACCCAGGCTCTGCTGCTGTAAGCTGACAGTCATGGAAAACCTTACAGAGCCATTCTGCTCAGACACATGGGGTCTTCACGACTCAGGCTTAATTCATGGCCAGGGCTTGGGTTTGCTGTTGAGAAGCCAGAACATGCTAAAATGGCACACATGCTAAAAACAGAGATCAATAGTTCATAGGACATGGGACTGTCTCCGATATTTACTTTTGATTTGCGGCAGCTAAATCCCTTCCAACAATACATTCTATTAATATTTTTGCCAATTTGAGATGGGCTAGTGGGAATGCCAAAGTCTCCCTTCATTTCCATACCCTTCTCCCTCCAAAAGAGAAATAATGACCTTTGGAATCCATGGTCGTGATAAGAATTTGGCCATTGTTGTTCATGTTTCTTTGGGGTAGCATTAAAAAGTTCAAGGCCACTGTTCTTGAGTATTATCCTATCACCTAATTTCTTTTGGACTGGACTATGTTCCAGAGCAATGATTTCATGCTCTCAGTGTCTACAGATCAGTCCCTCAGTGGGATCACCCCAGAGGCAGGAGCTCTAACTTTCAGCAGCTTCTCTGCTTGGCGCTGGGTACATAAATGGAGTCAGCCTACCTGAGCCAATGTGCCTGTCATTAATTCTGAGAGGGAGGCAGGACACTCTGTTACATTCTTTATTTTTTATGCAGGGACCTTGTCAAAAATGTATATTTTAATTCAATATATTTGGGATGAAAATGCAAATTCACATAAATGAATTAGTTGAATCCCTGTTCATGATTGAAGTGTTCCCATAAGGGCTTCTCTCACATTAAGTTATATCAAGAGCTTTAGAAATTTGTTGGTGACAGAAGGACAGTGCAGACAGGAAAGGGCCCGACATCTGGAACTGCACATGTCTCTAGAATAGGACAGGCCCAGGTTACAAGAGAAGGCACAGGAACAAGGAGGTCAGTTTTCCATGCTCTGTTTAGCTAAATGGTTGGCACTAATTGCTCCAAGTGAAGTGGTGCACTATGCCAAAAGATGAACAGAGCCCACGGAGAATGGGGGCAGGAGATTCTTGGAAGTCAAGGCAGGCTGGCAATATGTGATGTTTGATCACAGAAGTCTAGGTGCACAGCTAGCTCTTCTCCTAATCCTACTTCCAAAGAGAGAGAGAGAGAGAGAGAGAGAGAGATAGTCAGGAGTAAGACAAAAATCAGTTGCCTTCAAATTGAGAACTACTCCTTATTTTGGAAACTAGAACTGTGCATTGTAGAGTTTTTATGGTTGTCATCTTCTGGAAGTAGATCTTCAGGACTATCTCTCTGATTGACCCACCAAGCTTGTAGTTAATAGGTCAGCACTTAGATGTTTGCAGCAATCAGGTGCAATTTTACGAGTTGGGCAAGACCCCAGCAGAAGCAATTGGGGACTAGGTAGAATGTTAGGATGGGAAACAAAGTGGAAATTTTCAACATACTGCCTACCCAGAAGAAGCTGGGATATAAGACAACTGTACCTACATCAGGGGAAGCATTTCTAGATAGGGAAGTTGTACCCAGAAGAGAAGGAGGAAGCCTGCTGATGAACATTGGGGTTAATGAAGGGTAATGAAGTCAATAGACAGGGATCCTAGTGGTCAGCTAGTTCAAGTTAATGACACAATACGAAGGTATCACATCTGGCCACAAACTAGTTATGGGGGTGGTGCAGAACTGGGTAGCCCTTCATTCTGTAGTGCAGAGAATTGCCATGAGTTTGGGGCAGACTGCATGGCAGTTGACAACATCCTCCCTGGGGTGGAGGGCGGATGATGAGATAGCATTGCATCTGCTTCAGTGTTTCCTGTAACAGGCCTGAACTGGTCTGAGGACTGGAGCCTGAAGTGCTGGGGGTGAGGAGCCCCAAATAAAGATGTCGAAGACATGAGCCATCTGAAGTGCACTCACTCACTGTGAGAATCCAAGGAGCATCCAATCAGACAGAAAGACTCAGCTTGTTGCTCGGCCCAGTCAGTCAGTCATGAACATGAGCGCGTGCGTCACCCAAGCTTATGGACAGTCATAGCTTCTGGCACTGGCACCCATGACAGCAGCTGGCGTTGTAGCAATGGGAGTGCCTCCAACTCCCTCAAGATACAGCGAGGGTTTCTGGCCTCTTTCTTAGAAGAGTATTGTTGGGTGAGTTCAACTAGCATCATCTTGCTCTCCTGGGAAGCCATTGTTCCTTTTCAGCTTGATTTGCCTCTGGGTGAAATCACCAGAGCCTTCTCAGAGCTATTTCTGCCATGCTGATAATAGTTCCTCTGTTTTGCAGACACAACACACATGTGTTTCTCATGGTTTCGGAGACCTCTTACCTCCTTCTTTGCTCTAAGGTTTATGTGATGGAGGAAGTCTACAAACTGTCGTTAGCACAGTAGTTGCTGTGGTGAGTTACTTTTCTTATATTTTTGTGATCTGACCCACACACATGGCTAACCCCCCACCCCCACTGCCCCCCCGAGCAAGGGCACTCGGTTTTAGAGAGAGGCCCAGCACTGCATGGACCAAAGTTGAGTGCTCACTCATCAGTAACCTCATCTGGCCATTTGGATTGGCAACAAAGGTTTTTTGTTTCATTTTTTTTCCTATCTCATTTGACTGTCAACAGGGAGAAGCCAGAACTTCTGCCTTTTCCTGGCACTTAGAGTAATTTTCACTTAAGTTCTTTTAAGTTCATCTTCTTGAACCTACACTCTACCTCACATGGCTGTCAGACAAACCCACTCAACCCCTTTATCCCTCTCTAAATGGAAGCAGAACACCGAATGTCTTCGGAACTAAGGGAAAGGAACTTGACAAACTGAGAATGAAGGAAGGCTAGCCAAATATACCTTCAACCTTAAGGTGTGTCTTCCAGAATAACAGTCCCAGTAACTTGGCATTCCACTCCCAGCTTCACATGTATACAGTCTTAGTAATGGGATATTGGTTTTAGATCAGGTACATGATGTGCTTGTCTAGTTGCAGCCTACTTCAAGTCATCTTTTGTCATCACCCATAGATTTTTTTAAGGGTACAAAGGGACACTCCTTCATGGCCCGTGGCAAAAACATTATTTTCCTGTCTCTTCTTCTGGTTGGTCACTGTGTCTCATCGCTTAGTCAGGTGGGACCACTTCAGATGGAGCCATCAACTTTCTTCATACATGACCGACCTCCACCTCCTTCCTCTGTTTGCTCTATTCATGTACTGTGTATGAAGCATGGTAAGCACTGAGCAAATATTTACCAATTTGATTCCAAGATCTCCCATTCACAGGGTCTGCGCTCCTTTCTCTGACCAGAAGGACCTCTTTTCCATTTCTTCCCATTCAAATTCTATGATTCTAGAACCTAAACAAGTTCCAGTGAAGTCATGCAATTTTTCTCCCAGCTCTATCTCTAGCTCCTACTGGTATCGATTTTAGTGATATTCTTTAGCACCTGTTATAGTGATTCATATTTTGAATTCTCATAGTATGAACCACCTGGGGACTGTTTGAAAAATATAGCCCCTGGCCAGACAGAACTAATCAGAATCACTCTGGGTGAGTTCTGGGCATCTGTGTTGCACAAAGCTTCATAGGTCATTCTAATGTACAGTCAGGCTTGAAAAGCACATATACTATGCAGTTTCATTTTTTTTGGTATTTCAGAGCCCTGGTTGTTGCTAACCACATGGTTGATATTTTAATCCCACCAGCTTCTCAACAAGACCAAGCCGAGATGCCTGCTCTGTAAAGATTTACAATCTCAGAAATTCTAAGAAGGTCTTCTCTATCCTGTGAGTGCCACTGTGAGTTGGCAGTATGTTGTGCAAGGAATGATAAAAATTTAACCATGTTTTATCTATTACTTTTTTTATCTGTCTTAAATGGATAAGTTTTGCAAACTTCCAAAAGGGCAGACACTGAGCCTTCCTTGTTTTTGATGCCCTCTACTTTCCTATCGTACCTAACCCTATGTTGGGTTAGAACTGAGACCTTTTCCAGTGATGATTTAAGGCATATTTCTGTCAGCGGTAAAGTCACCTAATGGGTCTGCAAGAATTTTGACCATCTTCACTTAGCGAGGAGCTGAAGTATGAAACTGAGCACAAGACCAACTCTTGTCGACCAGAGTGCATGCTAATAGGGAAAGATTGATGAGGCTGTTGAGGTCCACACGAAGCTAAGAGGGATTCACTCGGATGAAGGAAATAACTGACTGCTGAGTGAAAGTCGTCAAAGACGAAAGAGACCTCTGATTTCGCAGAGTAGCAGCTGCTGGGTCTGTGGAGATTCAGATATTTGGGCCTTCGGTTGCCCCCAGCCTCCCACGTTGTGCACCCAGCTGAAAGAGGTTGAAAACTCAACTTTATTTCCATCTTCCTTAAAGTGTCCCCCAAGAATGGACACACTGTTGGAAGGATACCTACAGTCTTCCTACTAGAGGAAAGCATGGAAGTACACGGGGCATGTGGGTGCCAATGGACTAGAGCACACAAAGGCAGGCCTGGAACTTTCTGTAGATGCCAGTCCTCATTCTCCTCATCCCTCTGTTCCAGGGCTGCTTCGGGTCACACTGGAACAAGCCCGGGGGCTTCTCTTAAGTGTCGCTCTCTGTCCTTTCCCTAACATTCATCTCCCATCGTGGTACCTGCTCTCTTCCATTCCCAGGTTCATAGGACCCCCAGGGTCTTCCTCCCATCTAGTAAAACCAGTCCTTAAGAATGGGCTTGAGGGGAGGAGGGAAGTAGTTAGCAAAATGGAAGGTGAGGAGTGTGGCAGTTAGATTTTCCTTCAACTTGCACTGCAACAGGGGGGGAGTCTTACCTGTGAATTGGAACACAGCCTGATAACACTTTGTGGGATGTGTGGCCATTTTATGAGAGACATGGAGGACCCTTCACCTCCTCCTCAGCCCCTTTGCCTTACTGCTTGTTGGGACTCTGCCTGTTTCCAAGGATGGCCCCATGTGAGCTGACCAACCCTGCAGCAGCAAGTGCCATATTTCCACTGACCACTGTCTATGCAGCTCTGCACCCACTGGCCCAAGAGCTTCCTGTATTCGACTTCACCTTTCTGCATCAATGGTCTGCAGCTACATGAGTCTGAAGAGGGCTCTGGCTAGCATCCTGCCCATGGGCTTCAGTTGGACTGGACTGGGATATTGTGTTAGTCCAGATAGACTAGAGAGACAAATCCACAGACATTCAGATGTGTATAAGAAAGAACTTTATATACAAGAGCCATTGAATATTGAGAAAACATCCCAGCCCAGTCCTGATCAAGTCCGTAAGTCTGATATTAGCCCATATGTCTGATACCAATCTATAAAGTCCTCTTCAGACTCAGGAAACATATGTGATGATGCTGAATGCAGGATGATCACAGGCCAATGGGTGGGAAGTCTTGTGCATCCAGTGGTGGTAGAAGCATTTCAGCATTGGCAGGGGTCCCATGTGGTTTCTCAGGCTCCAGAGGTCTGGTTCCATCAGCCTCTCGCCATGTGCCTTCTTCACAGGGATATCTCGCAGGGACTGGGCACACAGAGAGAGTGTCTCTCGCATCCAAGGAGGAAATACAGGAATTCCCAGAAACGTCAGGAGAAGGCCATGCCCAACAGAGGCCTCATTGGCTATATCCTGATCGGCAGCCTAGACTCCACCCCTACACTCTTAATCCTCAAATTGACACCAGATTATGTAATTACCATAGACGCCTTCATTTTATAAGATTCCATCTAGATATAAAGCTCTGTTTTATACATAGATGAATGTCACTGGTTTTATTTCTTTAGACAATCCAGCCTCACCCTAGGTTCATGCAAGCCAGGAGGAGCAGGAAATCCAATCTCCTACCACACTGCCCACTGTGATTCCCACAGCCCCCCTCCACATAGCTACAGCTTTAATAGGTCCACCAGAAATGGTGTGTCTTTTCAGCAGCTTCAGCTCCACCAGCAGGTCAGCCTTCTGGACAAGTCCCTAGGCCAGCAGGAGGCAGGGTACAGGAAGCCCTGAATGGCCTGGAGTATGTGAGGATCCTGGGTAGCACCAGCCCAGAGGAAGAGCAGTGTCCATCCTGGACCCAATAATCAGGATCTCACAGCCAAACACAGCAGTCAGCTGAATAATGTGATCAGGCATCCCCAAGGTCCTGATGGGTCACAAGGCTTCAAATACCCCAGACAAATGTGTGCAAGAAAGGATGTTGCTGCTGCTATTACTTCCATCTCCTCCTCCATCTGTTGTAGGTTGCACTGCCTTGGCAGATGGCTGGACTTGAGCTGAGGGAATAAGCTGACTTCAACTGTGACCTTTTGATCCACGCACTGATCTTGAACCCCCTGCACCGTGACCTCCTCCTTTGCCCTCTTTCCCACTGTGATTGGGCCACTGGCAGCGGCTATCCCTTGGAAGTCAGTGGAAAGGGAAAGAATGAGGACTCAGGGAGAGCTGTGGGGACTCACCAAGGACTTAAGAGTAGAGCCAGACAGTGCTACTTTGGGTGAGCTGGTGCTAGCAGTAAGTTGACCATGTTCATTGATTCGGGGTTACAAAACCCAAAGAGAACCTTTCCTATAAATGTATAGCTTCACTTACAAAGCAAATTCCATTGGCAAATATCCTCCCCACCCATCACCCACCTTACTTTTGTTTGTTTACAAAAATAACCTAGTTTGCCAGACAAAGCACATGGGAGTTTTAGCAGCAGTTTAATGAATTTTCAAGGTAGTTTGATAGTCTACTTTAAAATGTTTCTGGGAAATTCAATAAAGACATTAACCAATGGGATTTGGGGGACCTCAGCTTCTTTTGTGTTTCTACTGTCCCTGAGAAAAGGGATAGGGCTCCCTCCCTTATGACAGATGGGAACTCCACGCCTGTATCTCCCTTCCCTCAGCTAAGGCCCAGGACATCTTGCCCCTGCCGAAAGTCAGGGCTAGATCTATGCTCTGGTGTCAAGTCCACCTCTAATATTAAAGGAGATGGGAAAAGTAAGCAGATCCCGCATCCCCATGCTCCTACCAGCCAGGCTTGCTACTTCTGCAAGAGAGCCCAGTGTCTGTGAGTAGCCCCTATCCTCCTGGGCTGACAAGGAAGGGATGTGAGGCTTGTTGAGTGTTTTGCTGTCAGCTCCAGGAAACCCAGAAGAGAGGCAACAGCCACGCCAGGCCTGAGTCGTCTGCCTTCGAGTTGCCAGAAAACGGATGGAGGGTGGCCCTGCCTTTTCCAGTGAGGCTTCAGCGCTCCAGGGTCTGTACCGAGTGCTCCAGTTCTGTTTCTGGCACAAACTCAGCAACCACACTGAGTGCAGTTCCTTTTTAAAATCAGAAATGTGGGGGAAAACCATTCTGAGTGAAATTGAGAAAGGGGACACAAAAATGAGAGAGGAGAGAGAGAGAGCGAGAGAGAGAGAGAGAGAGAGAGAGAGAGAGAGAATGGATCTTACAAATGAACAGATAGGAAAGATTGCTTTACCAAGAAAACATTTCCATCTCTCTAAACAAACTTTCTTGAACAATAAATCTATACCAAACACAAATATCCGCAACAACAAGGAAACACCCTGCCATTGAGCCATTACCAGCTCCTAGCACGCCTACAAGACAGCAGACAGCGGAGCACTTCCCAGAGAGTTTCCAAAGCAGTAAGTCGCTATTGAAACTGACTGCCCTAGCTTTCACCCACACGGCCTGTGGTGGGTTCAAACCACCAGCCCTTCAATTCACTGCCAAGCGCTTAACCACACTGCCACCAAGGCTCCTTATTAATCTGTGCTAGGCTCTGCTGTATGAAGGCAGCTCAGAAGATAGGATTCCAAGTATTAGTTAACTCAATGGAGATGGATAAATCAGGGTTAATAGTAAATTCTCTTGCGTTTCCAGTTTAGTTATCCTTGGTTATCATTACTTCTTCAGCGTGGATAAACATGAAGAGTTCGGTGGGGAAATGGGCGGGTGCTGCCCACTTTGACTCCTCCATTTCTCACCTCACCTCTGCCATTTAGAACTTTGTGAGATGCTACGAGACACGGAGGCTTCGTGTTGGACCTGCGCTGTCTGCCCATGACAGTCATTAGGCGCTTAGTCACCCTTCTGAGGCAAGAGTCCCTGATCTGTGAATCCTGACTCACAAGTCACGGAGGAAAGCTGACAAATTCAGGTTCTCATGACATAAGCGAAAACTTACAACACCCTGATGGGTGCAGTCTAAAGAGAGAAGAATACAAAGATTGCCTCTGAGATGCTGCAAGTAAGTGATTTATGACCATATAAACAGCGTCAGAGGGAAATGGACTTTCGAGCAGGAAACCACAGTGAGAGATAAACCTCGAGACGCAGAGAATACAAGAAGGAACTTGAGAGCAGTCTATGGAGCACGTGAACATGAATCAACGATGATGGAAAGAGCTGCAGAGCTCTCCAGAATGTTGACCTGCGAACATCACCTGCCATGGTGCGCGGCTCATGTTCCTATTCAACAACCAAACTCAGAGAGTCCTACTGGCAGCCCCTGCTCCTGTGCAGCCAGGGCTCTGCTGGCTTTCTTGAGCTTGAGAGCAGCCAGTATGTGGGGGATACACTCTCTACCTTTGTCTGTGCAAAAATGCTCTCCAACCCTCAAGCTCTGCACCTCCTGCTCTTGGTTATGTTCTATTCATCCTCTCCCAAAGATAAAATATCCAATCCTAGTTTGGGGCAGCATTTTGTCCAACCAAGAAGGGGGTCACCATGAGTCAGGAGTCAGCCCATTGGCAGTGACCAACAACAAAGGTGTTGGCGTGGGAGCCTTCAGGAAGCAAAAGACAGAATTTTATTTTTCCCGTGAATATAACTGCTTCTTAGAAAGAGTGTGAGAGAAGTTGCAATTATGTGTAAGAAAATAAATCTATGAAAATTGAAGATTATACCAAAGATAAGGTGGGGATTTTGGTAGATTGTCTTACAATTGGAAGGGGAGCAGGGAGCTCTAAGGTTTAGATTGAGAGTTAGGGTGACTTTGCTTAGACAGAGAGGTGCCTGTCTAGTTTATCGGTAATCTGGGGTTAGAGTTATACGCTACTCTGATGCATTTCAGTGTTTGTCTGGTGCTTGGAGACCCTCTAAGTGGAGAGAAAGTCAAAGAGGGGTCTGCTACTGTGTTGGGCAGGTTCTCTAGAGAAGCAAAACCAGGACACGTATAATTATTTTTATACATAAAAGGATAAGTTTATATAGCGAAAAGGGATGTAACAGCAAATTAGTCCCCACAGCAGTACAGAGGGCTTAGGCCAACTCACTTTCGTGGGACAGTTAGTATTTTGAAGGTCCTTCCAACTCATGTTGTCACTATCCCAAGGCCAAGGAGGCTGACAGTGGGAAGGTGAAGTGGCGAGGTGGAGTGAAATAGGTAGTGGTGGAGCCTCACAGTTCAGCAATGCAAAGTGGCTGTTGGGAGACATACTGCCTGGACTGATGGCAAGACGAGCGGAGGCAGCCTGCAGGCAGCAGACAAGGACACGGCAAGGTGGGGTGGTGCCACGTCTGTGGTCAAACCATGGTCCATGGATTGGCTTGGTCCACAGGTAACACAACACACGTGTTGAGGCACGGCAGCTAAATCAGGCAGCACACTAGTTAAGCACCAGGAGGAGAAAGCGAGAGAGGGGTCAGCTTCCAGAGAGTCATTTTTCTCGGTCACACCTCCAAAGGAGGTTATCTAGTTGCCTGACAGTTTAGACTGATTCACAGCCTAAACCCCACCCACACCTTCTTAAGGGCACCATGTTGGCACAAAAAACAAGCAAACTATCACACCCACCCTCAGTGAGAACAAGATACATTTCCAGAAGTGTAATCTTGTATTGGACTGAATACACGTTACATAAAGGCATTATATATTTTGGGACGGATATCAGGCCACCAATTTCCACAGTTTTATCATCAATGTGTCTTTCAATATATAAGGTGTCCTCCTGTACATCTAAGTATCATCAGTGGGTACCCACATGTAATGGGAGCTTAATTAATACATATGGATGGTTGCATGTGTGTGTGTATTGAGGTATTATTGTGTATTATTGTGAGGTGTATTGAGGATATTGAGGTATTAACAGGACTTAGTTGCTTTCTCATTCTAGTTAAATGAAAAACGATCTACATCATGACTGGTGGATGGGTCCAGAGAATGGGTAGGTGAAATGAGTGACTAGCTGGCAGACAACTGAATTCAGTGGATTCAGGATGTTTTCAGGAAATACATTCTTCAGGTAGAGGGGGCACTAGAGAAGACCCTGAGAGTTACATGCGGTACCACCCTAGCTTATACAAAGGAATTCCATTTTACCAGTGGTTATCTGAATTCACTGAAACCACTCGCCCCTGAGATACATTGAGTTTTAAAGAACTGAGTCCATAGCTCCTAGCCTGATTCTATGGGAAAGCAGGCGTCCTGGTGTACTCAGGAAATTGGAGAAATTGAAAGTGTTGTAACCATTCTTGATACTGTTTCATAAGCAGTAATTAAGTTGCCTTAGATGTTGAATCTCTTATAATGAATTGCCAAGACCTCTGAGCCTTGACTCAGGTGGGCCAGTTCTACAGTCAAGCTGTGAATTTCTATGGACACAAGTCCTTTCCTTTACCTACGGTCTTTCCCACCTGGGGCTTTGAGAAATGAAGGAAAGAGACAATTTAGGGTCTTACTTAGAGTTTCTTGAAGAGTAATAATAATTTTTAACTCACACTTATTTGAGCAGCTCTGCCTGTATTGGTGAATATGCTGTACAAGACGCCTGGAAAGTTGAAAAGCCAGGATGTTACTTTGCGGTCTAAGGAGTATCCAATGATAACATTTTCAATCATCTCATGTGCACGTGAAATTTGGACAATGAATAAGGAAGGCCTAAGACGATTTGGTGCATCTGAATTAGGGCGCTGGTGAAGAATATTGAACTGCCAGAAGAACAGACACATCTGTTGTAGATATAGTACACCAGAGTGATCCTGAGAGACAAGGATGGCAAAACTTCATCTCACATACTTTGGACATGATGTCAGGAGAAACCAATCCCTGGAGAAGGACGTCGTACTTGGTAGAGATGAGGGGCAGAGAAAAAGAGGAGGCCCTTCAATAGATGGACTGACACAGTCTCTGCATTGACAAGCATAAGGACAATTGTGATGATGGCACAAGGCAGGGCGGTGTTTCTTTCTGGTTTACATAGGGTCACTATGAGTCAGAATTGACTTGATGACACCTAACAACGACAATATCCATACCTAGCGCAAACATGCTCAGTTGCTCACTGTAAGGTTGGAGACTTGTGTCCACCTAGAAGAGACATGTAGGAAAGTCCTGTAGATTTACTTGTAAAAAAAAAAATCAGTCATTGAAAATTCTTTGGTTGTGCTAGCCCACCAGGCCTTGAGGACGATGACCCCAAATAGAGCAGCCAGTCTACAGAGAGGACCACATGGCCAGCCCCACTATGAGACATGATGCCCCTCACTGACCCATGGCCCTGCCGAGGACAACACCAGTGACACAGTGTGGGAAT
>NW_022111324.1:70747887-70754018 GCF_000313985.2 Echinops telfairi
GAAAAATGAGGACCTAATGCTGGGGGTTTAAGTGGAGAGAAAATGTTTTGAGAATGAAGTACAAATGCGCTTTACACAATTGATGTGTGCATGAATTGTGATAAGAGTTGTATGAGCCCCTAATAAAATGTTTAAAAAAAAGAAAATTCTTTGGAGTTTTACTCTCACACAAATGAGTCTGAATTGACTCAGAGGTAACATGTTTTGGGAGGTGGGTTATTTCTATACAATAGCTACTACTTTGTGATTATATATGCATTAATATGATTAATCTTCTCATGCAGGTCTTGGTCTTACTCAATTTTGCTAATAAGAAAACAGAGAATCAGAATCATTAGATGACCTCCTGAGAGAACGTATGGAGTCAAGACGTGGACCCAGAGTTTTGATTCTTCATTCCATCCTCTTTCCAAGATTCTATGCTTTCTCAGAGCTATAGTGGGATGAGGGTCACCCCCAACCAGGCACACCATTGGGAACAGAGTGCCCAGAGGTGTGTGTGCATTGACTTTATCTGTGATACTGGAAACTTTTATCTCTCACATATCATTTGACAAAAACAGAGACATTAACTTCCATTATTTCTATAGCTTCCACAAGCAGATCCTTGCTGGAGGACCTTCAAGGCAGGCACAGTGATGGGGCCAGACTCCTGCAGTCTGTCCTGAGGACGGTATGTGAGCTGGCCCCTTCTCCTGAATTACTGTGGTAAGAAATTAACCGGAAAGCCAGTAGGAAGTTTTAGTTCCCAGAAGACACATTGAGCTTCTCTACCTTCCTTCGCTGTCTGCCTTGATGTCTAAACAAACATTATTCTAACCATCATAGGTAGTCACCTTCTGAGAATGCACCTGAAATGCCCACTCTGGGACTGATTTCTGGAATGACACATCATGGGACTGCAAGGTCCAAGGAGATTTGGGATCCTGTCCGCTGTTTTCCAGATACCACTTCATTTGCTTTCTAGTGGTGTTTCCTCAGGGCACTGTCTCCTTGCAACACTGCAGCAATTTACAACCCCCAGGTTGGTCTAGTGGCAAGCCTGCCTGCCTTGCATGGAATTCGTTCTTTAATTTCCAGCTTGGGCATTTGCCATCTATGACATCTCTCTATCTTTTTAGTGATGGTGCAATCGATACAAATAAACTTCAGGGGCCCAATAGCTACAGGTGACCTGTGCCAGCTTAAATCAATGAGAGACTGAGAAACTATATGCCCTGTCCTCTGACACGCGAAGGCTTTGCATGTGATTACAGAGCCCTCCCACAGACTTCAGGGCTTGGTTTAGAGATCTCCCTGCCTTCTCAACTGTGATCTCATACACATATGTGAACTTCCCTGGAGAGATTCTGCACCTATGGGAGCAATGGGTGCTGTGTTAATCTTACTGTGGCTACATCTGGGTTATTCCCAGGGTGACAGTCGGAACCTAGTCAAGAGTGTCCCAAAGTCACCCCTGGGTCATCTTCTCATGCCCATTAAAAATGTCTATTGCTCTTCTAGAGATGCAGCTTATTCCTAATTTCTTCAGTCAAGGTCAAGAAATCTGCATTTTGGATGGGTGCCCAGTTGATTTGTGTGGTGAGTGTCCCTGTGGGAAACTGACTAAATAATTAAATTAGGATGATCTGGGGAGACTTTAAGAAGGAGACCATTTTATAGAGATAGGCAGAGTAAGGGAACCCACAAGTGCAGGGCTCCGGTTGGTAAGAATCTAGGTTCAGGTATGTAGGAGTAAGAGGAGTCCTCAGTTACCTGCAGCAAAGAGACACCAGGGCATTCTCCTGGTGGAGAGACTTGGAGAGCTTTTGGTGACCACATAGGAAGGGAGGAGAGGAATAAACTTCCTAACTTCATGTTGCTTCTCTCTCTTGGTGTCTTGCCAGGGGGTCCCCAATGGCCGAACCTAGCCCAAAGCCAGAAGCTACCAGAGGCAAGGGTGTTCATTGCTTTACTGTATACAGATTAGCCCCAGGGTCACAGGGATAGGGTCTGAAGGTAGTCATGGTGCTGACAATACAAAAGAAGACTATCCGGTACAAGACTCAATCTTACCAAACCTTGAGAATAACTGGACACAACAGTTTCCCTATCACAATGACATTGTGTTAGACAGGGTTCTCTAGAGAAACAAAACCTGAACGGTAATAATTTTATATACATTTATACAGACAAATAGATATATAACATAAGAAATAAACAGTTAATTAAATCATAAAGCAGTACAAATAGCTCAGTGCAACTCACTCCCATGAGACAGTTGTGAAACATTAGCAGTCCTTCAGGTCCTAAGGGTTGCTGGGTAGTTGAGCAATTCAGGCTATCCAGGCACAGGCAGCAAACAGCAAGGCAGGTCTGATGACCAATAGTCAGCCAGATGACAGGGGCCGACAGTCCCCAGCTCAAGAGATGTAAATTCCAATAGTGTGGCGAAGCAGATCTTGAAGGAACCTCAAATTACAGTGACACAGTACAGAGGTTAGGTGTCCCACAGGTAGTGTAGCTTGCAAATTGAGGCACAGAACAAGCAAGGCAGTTGCACACTGGTCCGATGATCAAAGAGCAAGAGACAAGAAAGGCGAGGCTCGGTGAGCCATTTATCTTTCTGCCCTTCAATTAACCCCACATGTATTTATCAGCCAGGTTGGCACAATCAACTTTAACTAACTCAACATCAAAGCCAGTTTAGGTTCCGAAGAAAGAGAGAGGAGGGGAGAAGGACGAGGTAGACAGAAGGAACTGGCGAATACAATTACGGGAAGTCCAAGAAAGAGTATTAGAAAGTCAGAGCAGTATACAAAAGTCCAAGTTTCACCCCTCTGGAGCTCTTCAAAATCTCCCTCACTCTTGCTCAGCAGTTGTGTCTCCTTAGGAAGTGCTTTGAGAGAAAAGCAGGGCTTTCTACTTCTATAGCGAATTACTGTTTTGTAAACCCTCAGGGGCACTTCTCCTCTGTCCTTACAGGGGCTCTCTATGAGTCAGAATGGACTCATCGGCAGTGAGAAGTGTTTAGTGCCTTCTCCCCGTGGCACTTCCACACAAACGCTCCTAATCCAGAGTTCCTAGAGCATCCTCCCTGTGGACAATCACGTCCTTCCTCTCCTATCCACTCTGTGCTACAAGTGGCTTCTCAATTTGTCTCCAAGGTACCCTTGTGACTGGCAAGTGCTACAGGTGTGACAAACACACAGAGGCCAATAGCTCTGAGAGGCCAAATTCAAGTATCAGAGGAAACCGCAGAGAAAGCCCATACCATCATTTGTTAAAACTTTATTGAAGGGCAATTTAAGATTGCCTATATGCTCTCAAATGATATGTCTTTAGACTGGGAATTGCTGGAGGTTCTGTAAGAGTGCTCATTTATCTCCAAAGTATCTTAGTGGTCAATGGAGTGGGACTTATCCCAAATTCACCTTTATTATTTCTTCAATAAGAATAATACAGATCCCCCATCCCAGCATGATGGCATATTTTTCCCTCCAACTATATTTGGTGGGGGAGGGGGGAAGGGCAGAAATTCCCCTTACAGCTAAACTTGGCTATCTAACAGCAGCTACCTTCCTGCACTCAATGCCGAGCATTAGGGAGCATCATGTGGGGCGCACAGCTGGGAAGAGTGAAAACAAAGCAAAGAAACACATTGGGTTTTGCTCTAAACTGAAACCTGAATTTCTTGCTCTTCCCTACCCACTCCTTTCCATCTAATTTCCCATCCAAGTACACAGACATTTTACCAGAAATAATCTGATCTAAAGAGAAACACACTTACAATGTTCCTGGCATTTTCTAAATACTTCCTATGAGTTATGTTATTTAATCTTCATTCCTTTTGATATTATAAGTAAGCCATATTATCAAAGCCATTTTTCAAGGGAGGAAAATAAGGCAGTGAATTAACTTGTCTATAATACTGCTAGCAAAGCATAGGGTGAAAATTAGAACCAACACACTCTGAATTAAGAGCCTGTGCTCATAACCACTGAACCACCCTGCCTTCTGAGCACTAAACTCCCTGCATCTCCTCTATGCTGACTCATAGTGACCCCTTGTGGGGTTCTGAGACTGTCACTGTTTATAGGAGTAGAAAGCCCAGTCTTCCTCCAGCGGAACTGCCGGTGGTTTCAAACTGCCGACCCTGCAGAAGCAACTACTACACATACGTACTACACCACCAGGCTCCTGGACTCTGAGGGCTCCTTTAAGGTCATCTCTCTGTTTCTAATTGTTAATAATTTCTCACCAACCAACACTCACAGAGCATTAACCACTGCCATAAACAAAGGTGACACAAAACAAAATAAGACATGGTTCTCCTTTCAAGCAATAGCATCATGCTTCTACAGAGTCCACAATACTATATCATTGTAACATACATAAGACAGGAGGAGGGGTGAGTAAAAAGCCCTGAAAAGACAGAGGGGAATTGATTAACTCCTTTCAAATTCATTGTAGAAAACTTCACAAAGGCTGATGTACACTGCCTGGTCCTTAGAAAATGTATGCTGAATGTGTGGAAGAATAGTAATAGAAGTTCATCACACACACAGAGGACATCATGGGTAGAGAGCAGTGTTGCCTTTATTTCCCATTTTGTGACTCAGTCAATGTATATGTAAGAAGGTGGATGGGATTCCTAAGACTTAACTTCTCTGAACTGACCTGGGTCCCTGTGTGTTGGAGTCAGAGCCTAGAGATGGCTAAATCCTGGTTTTCCAGAAGACAAGGAGAGTGTGGCCCAGTGAACAGCCTGGGAAGCCATGGATGAAAGGGAGTCTTAGCTACACGAAGGTTCTCTAGTATTAGCAGGATTGACATGAGACCAATTCAGTTTGGAGACATCTCAAAGTCCACAGAGGCAATGAGCAAGAGAAAGTCTGTACTAATTATAGATGACAGATATTGTTTTTGCTAGCTGATAAGGTAATTCCCAATTCATAACTATCGCAGGCACATCTGAACTGAAATCATTGTAATCTGTAGGGATTTTCATTGGTTGATTTTCATAAGTAGAGCGCAGGCTTTTCTTCCTAGGTCACTTTAGTCTTGGAGCGTGACTAAATCTGATTCAGCATGATAGCAACACACAAACTTTCAGTGGCAGACGGGTGGTGATTTTATATAAATTGCATTTCACAGAAATTAAATCCTGGTACCCTACAATGGAAGACAAAATGTCTATCATTACCCGCCATATGAGTAGGAGGGGCATTTGGTTAGCACATTCCAGTCTTCCTGAGTGTCGAATCTGCAGCCCCTCTACTTTTAGGAAGTGTGAAGTTCTGAGAACACCAAGCCCCTCGGAATGTGGAAGGCTTATTTCAGCTGGTTCGGCTAAACCTGTCCTGTGCCCTTTTCTTCAATATCAGAAACTATTTTCTACCCTTTTGTTTTTTCTTCCCTAAGTACCAAGGTCAGGGGCCACAGTGGTTCAGTGGGTCAGTGGTTTAAATCCACCAGTCTCTGAAAGAGAGAGATAGGCTGCTTGCTCCCATAAAGACTTAAAGTCTCAGAAACCCAAAAGGGCAGTTCTACTCTGTCCTACAGGGTTGCTATGAGTTGGAACCAGCTCAAGGACAGTGGGTTTGGTGAGGGACCAAAGTGTATTTCTAGCCTGTGTTTTTCTAACCTGGATGCTTTGTTCTCCCAGTGCAGGGGTGGATACCCCCTCAAAAATCCTCCAAGCCTTGTACTCAGTCATGCCAGGAGAATCATCATGAGTCGCTGCCAAGTGGTTTGCACCCTGCGGCTGTACCAGCTGTGCCTCTATGTGCCTCTATGACTCATCTGCACAGACAAACCATGAGACTTGCAAGCAGCCAGGATGGGTGGTGTTGCTAAGCCCCAGGCAGTAGGTCTCATGGAGGACAATGCACACTCCACTCCATTTCTTCCCCCTTCCACTCTAAGTTCCAACAAGTCCCTTTTTGGAAGTTTGAACTTTCCATTGCAAAGGACCTCGAGTCCTGGGGCTACTGCCCCTGGTGATGGAATGCACAGCTTTCACCCAGCCAAGGACCCTCCTCCTACAATACCACCATGCACAGTGAGGCGTTTTCACCCAGCCAAGGACCCTCCTCCCACAATACCACCACGCACAGTGAGGCGTTTTCACCCAGCCAAGGACCCTCCTC
>NW_022111324.1:70756840-70765072 GCF_000313985.2 Echinops telfairi
TTGGGGTCATCGTCCTCAAGGCCTGGTGGGCCAGGATGTGCTCCAGTCTCTCCTCCTCCCACGTCATCTGCTCCTGTGTGCTCTGGTCAGATATAGCCTTCTCCTGAAGCTGCAGATTCAGTGCCATCCTTTGAAATAACTTCTTCTCAGGGGAGGCCTGCCCCTCCTGTTGATCTTTGATTCATTCAACTCTGCAATGGTCTTCATACATCAATCACTGGTTTGGCTTCTCTAGAGAACTCAGTCTAACCCACAATCCAGCATTTTATAAAAGTACAGGTGCTCCCTTCTCTGTCTTCCTTTCTATGAGTCAGGCTATTTTTCAGAGACTGGGGAGAGAAAGTGAAGAGAATAATGAAATATTTTCTTCCATCGCAGGGAAGTAGACAGTGAAGTCACCCTGTATTTTAAGTACTCATGGGCAGGGACCCGGGCGAACCATGATCTCTCAGCATGTGAACTTGCAGACTTAAAAAACAAGGATCCACGTGGCTTGCTGCCCTGTCAGACTACTGATTTCCCATGTCAGTTTTAGTTCACTCTTCAAGGAAGATGTACTAATTCTTAAAACTTTTGGTCAAAGTTGGCAACCCACAGGGCTGATACTACCTCACTAGGTAGTGGAGATATATCCAGAAAGCTCTGTGACTCCTCTAAATACCCTCTGGCACATCATTTCCCCACCAACTATGGCAGAGTATCACTAAAAATCGACAAGACCCTTTTCTGGGGATTGCTTCACCTGCTCAGTTTAAAGGAGATTGTCACTTTGGGTATTAAGGTGTGACCCATGGCATGGGATTTTAAACCACTGCACATGTATGTGAGAGATGGACAATGAATAAGGAAAATGGAAGAGTTTATTCTTTTGAGTCTTGGTGTTGGTGAAGAATATGGAATAGACTATGGTCTTCTAGAAGAACAATCAAATTTCTTTTGGAAGAAATTCAGTCAGAATATTCCTTAGATGGGAGGATATTGAGACTTGGTGTCTAATATGTGGTGTCATATTTGGAGGGTCTAGACTCTGGAGAAGGAGAACATGCTTGGCCAAATAGGTCAGTGAGAAAGAGGAAGTTCCCTCACACGATAGCTGATCACAGTGACTCCAGCCACAGACTCCAAATACCGAGAGTTCTGAGAATGTTGCAAGGCTGGATAATGCTTCATTCTGTTATACATAACGTATTATGAATCAGAAGCAATTTGATGACATCAAACAAAAATATCATATATGGCCTCATGTAGGAAAAACAGATGAGATAGGATGCTGATGAAGGAAAGTGATCTAAATGCTGTGAATTTGTGATTCAGCAAATCACACATTATTCCATGACTGGGCACTTGTGTCAGGGAAGCCATAGCAAATGTGCACGTGAGCACATTTTGTCCTGGTCTGTTCTTAGAACATTGAGTTAACCCATGGCATCACCAACATGTAGATTAATAAGGATTTGGTATTAACCAAGAGTATTAGTTATCCATGTAGCTGCATAAGAAAAACTGAAAATTGTTTCCCAAATATTGTAAATGTAAAATGAAATAGTTTTCAAGTACAAGTTATCATCAACGAGATCCACAGGAGACCTTTCCATACTGAGGCTAAGTCACCCCTAATGATCACTGGGCAGAAGATGCTGAATTAGAACCACCTTGAAACTGATCCTGGATATGTTGTTGTTGTTGTTGTTGTTGTTTGCCACCAATTTTTCAAACATAGTCTAGCCCTTTGTTTTTCACCTCTTACTCTAGTGCTCTTATTACTACATTGAAGGAGATCCCCTATTATCTTTAAACAAATAATGATACCAATAGTAATAGCAACACCAACAATAGCTAAAAGACACTAAGTAATGAACTGAAGTGATAGTATCATAAATACACACACCCAAAAATATGAGAAAGAAAGAAACTGAGGAATATAAAAGAAAACTTATCCATAAAGTGAATTTGACATTTTCTTGTATTCAGAATATCCTTTACTTTCAAGTTTTTATTTCAGACCTTAATAGATTGGATTAGATTTTAGAGAATAGGGCAGGGCAGGCTGCAGCCAAACTGGCATGCCATTTTGGAGTCCAACACATTAGTATTTCATTGCCAAGAGCTGAGGAGAGCAAGAAGGTGACCGTTAAGGAGTACATGAACATAAAGGAGGTGGGATAAAGGACTAAGTCTAAAGTACTTTAACTAACCAAGTGTACTTCCAGTCTGATGTTGTAAAAGGCACTCACTGAATCTCTGTAGGTAGCACTGGCTACTATGCTAAAACAGTGAAGGGGTACCCCCAAAAAACGGATGTTTTTTTACAAAGCTATATATTTAATTTTCTTTTTATGAAACAAAGTACTCTCCATTACACTTAGTATATTTTCACCCTCAAAGTATTCCCCATTACACTTAATACATTTGTCAAATCTGCAATTCTATTCTTGGAAACCGTTTTCAAACTCATCTGTTTGGATGGCTGACAGCACCTCCCTCATATTTTTCTTCACCTCTTCTACATCATCAAATTGCTGTCCTTTCATGTCCCAGTTCACTCAAAGAAACAAAAGAAGTCACAGAGAGCAAGGTCAGGTGAGACAGGTGGGTGAGGCATCCTGGGTTTTGCCCCAAATTGGATCACTGAGATGCTGCGTAAGCAGGTGCATTGTTTTGGTGACAAAACCAGTCCCCCAACTGCCACAAATCAGGCCTTTTTGGAACACACTGTTATGAAATATTTTTAGACCTTCTAAATAGAAAGCTTGATTAATAATCTGACCTGGTGGAATGAACTCCAAATGCACTACTAGTCGACATTTTCATCTAATGGGGAAGTGGACGCATGTCCAGAATGAGGTTTGTCATCCATCATTTCACCTATTTTGAAACAAGAAAACCACTTGTACATTTGAGTTCCCCTAGCACTGTCCTTGTAAGCTGTGCTCAACATCACAACACTTTATGTGGCATTTTTCCCAAGCAGAAACAAAATTTCCCAGGTGCACGCTGTTCTCTTAAATCAGCCATTATAAAAATCAAGGTTTGAGTGAAGCTGCTTTTACGAAAAAGTCACTTTGAACAGAGAGAACCTTCCCTGGTGATGCCACTGGGTGCACTAACTCAGAAGGAGTTGCTCCATGCTTTCCTAGCAGGAAAAATACGTACTATGAAAACTCAGCCCAGAGGAACTTTTTCTGCTGGTTTTTTTTTTTTGGGGGGGTACCCCCTCATATAAAAGAACTTGCGTGTGTGTGCCTGCAAATAATCACATTACCCAGCGAAAACCATTTTCCCCTCTATTGACATGATGGTAAGACTAAAATAAAAGAAAATTCCACCACCCATCTGTCAGCTTATTGTACTGTGGTGGCTCATGTGTTCCTGCAATACTAGAAGTTATGCAATCAATATTACAAATACATTCAAGGACATCCATGGAAGGATTTCAGTAGAGTTTCCAGAACAATACAGAGTAAGAAGGAAGACATGGTGATATACTTCCAAAATCTCATCAGAGAAAACCCTATGGCTCACAAAGGAACATTGTCTGAGTTGCTTTAGACACCTAATCATAAGTGAACTTCCTCTAGGCAATGCCATGATAATTACAGAAGTAAAGAGCCAAAGAGGCCAAGGAAGGACCTTGGTGAAATGGATGAGTCACAATGATGAAACTGAAGGTAAGGTAAGAAATGTTACAAGACTAGACATCATTTTGTTCTGCTGTAGATAGGGTTGCCATGAGTCAGGATGTACTTATTGGAAGAGGGCAAAGAGAAAATTGCTAAGAGAAAATAGTTTTATTCTAAAACTAGGGTATCGTTTTAACAGTAAGATTTAAAATGATTTCCTGGATTTAAAATGAAGAAAAGAAATTAAGTTACACACACACACACCACTCCCATAACCCCTGATCTCTCCTCTCTTTTCTGTTAACGACAACTCTCTCTTTGTGACCTTAACTGAATCGTGGCAGGGGAAAAGGAGAGAAAAACAAAATATGCGGAAGTAATAATGAGTGAGCCCAGTGAGCCCACACCGAGAGGGATGTGTCTGTGTGCAGCTCTCCTCCTTCTCCATCACCTTGCATCTCTGCTGGGCTTTACCGGGAAAAACGAGAAATTTAAAATCTGCACATCTAGGAGAAATGACCTGGTGATACCCTGTTTCCCCGAAAGTAAGACAGCTCCCCAAAATAAGACCTACTTACATTTTTGCCTCTAGCTGAAATATAAGGCATCCCCCCCAAAATAAGACCTTCCCGAAAATGAGGCCCCCCCGAAGCTACCATAACTCTGGACTCTGGACCATAGCAGCAAGAGCTGCCGCACAGCTCACTGTTGGCCACAGCGCAGCCGGAGCAGACAGGAAGTGCAAGGTCTCTTTTACTAAAACGATAAACAATAAATGTGTACCATATTCTTCTTCATGGAAAAATAAGATATCCCCTGAAAATAAGACCTAGCGCATCTTTGGGAGCAAAGATTAATATAAGACACTGTCTTATTTTCAGGGAAACAGGGTATGGATTTATCTGCCTGAAAACATCCAATCTCTGCCTTAACACTTGACCAGGCTATTCTGTACAAACGTGATCCATGTATGCAAGGGTTTACTCCAAATAAAATATTTTTAAATAAATATTTGCAACCAGTGGATGAATGCAAACAAATTCTCTCATATATAGTTGTATTAGGCTCGTGTGGGTGCCCTAAAAACAAAAACAAAAAAATCAAACAAAATTAATTCAAATCACATAGTGACATTATATAGGGTTTCTAAGGCATTAAATCTTTTTTAAAATTATTTTAAAATTCTGTTTTGGGTGAAGGTTTACAGCGCAGATCAGTTTTTCATTCAACAAGCCATGCACATTTTGTTTCACAAATTAATTGCAGTACAGTGTAACATCACTTATGCCTGTGTTTCCTGTTTCCATGCCTTCCTCTTTCCTAAATTCCTGCCTTTTAGATCTCAAAGGGTTTGTTATTTAAGAAGTCCTTAGTGCCCTTGTTCATCTTGTAGACCTGTCTATTGTTTGGCTGGAAATTGAGTCACAGGGGTGAGTTCAGTTCCAGACCTGGAGGATAATTAAGAGTCATAATGTCTGGGGGTTCCACCAGTCTCCAACTGACCAGTAAGCCTGAACTCTTTTATGATTTTTACTTTGGTTCTACCTTTTTCTCTCACTTTATCCAGGACCTTCTAATGTGATCAGAGTAGTTGGTTATAGTAGCTGCACATCATCTAGACCTTCTGATCTCAGGGTTGTAGAGACTGATGTTTCTATGGTCCATTAGGTCATTGGACTTTAAATCTTTATGGGACCGGAAGCCTTCTCCTTCTCCTGTGGAGCAGTTGCTGGTGGGTTTGAATCATCCACCTGGTGGTTAGCAGCCCAACGCTTCTCCTTCAGCACACACACACAAAAATCTTCTGTGAAAAGACCAACCAGCTGAAATAGTAGTACCATAGTCTTTTAAGCAACATCAAAGCTAATGAAGATGATTTTATGAAGCACATAGCAACTGGAGAGATCTTGTATTTACCATGATGATCCAGAGAGCAAGCACCAAACAAAATTGGAACTTCTCAGAGGATCTACTGGGTCAGTTAAATTCAAGGTAGAGGCTAGATCAAAAAGTTACAATGGTGACCACGTTAGGGTGTACCAAACGGGTAATTTTGATAGATTTTCTTGAAGGACTTAGGATAAACATAGGTGCTTATTTTAAAGTTTTGAAGAATATGAAAACTGAAAGTTGGTTTTGTTTACATATTTACAAGGTTATATTAAAATCATAGAGCCCTTATTAAATAAAAATATCAAAACGTGAAGTTATTATTTCTCCACATGTCCTCCATGTAGGTCCGTACACTTATGAGGGGCGTGTTTCCATCTCTCTAACCCTTCCTCGGAGAATTCTGTTCTTCAATTTACATCTCGCCAAAATTGGAATCCTTGCATCTTCACAGGACTCAAATTGAGTCCCATTTAAAAGTTCTTTGAGTTTGGGCAAGCAAAAGACTTCAGAAGGAGCAAGATCAGGGATGTAGGATGTAGGGGTAAGATTTCTCAATGAGATTTTGGTAGTAAAACCCAGGCTATGTTTGAAGAATTAGCAGATACATTGTTGTGATGGGAAAAAATATACCCTCAGGGTAGCTTTCCCCATGATCATCCTGTGTCTTGCACGGAATCTACCAAAATTACCCCTTTGGAGTTAAAGCAAAGAAGCAAATCATATCAATCACCATTACCTTCTGAACAGATCTGTCTTCCTTGAATGGGACTAGTTCAGCAGATCCCCTTGGAGGTCCCTGTTTAGATTAGACTTGTTTTTTAAGGCACCATAATGAGTGGTGTGTTCCCTAAGAGAATTATCTGCAGCAATCCATTGATTTAAAAGGTATGCTTAAACATCCTGTTTTTAGAATAAATTTATACAGTATCATTTTAAACCCAAGTAATAATATTTTGGACTAACACGCGCGTGTGCCCACGCGAAGGTGTGTGTGTAAAGAAGGAAGGCTTCAAAAAGTTCATGGGAAAATTTCTATATCTCTTAATTCCATTTTCCCACAAGTTTTTTTTAAGCATTATGACTCATAACGATCTTATATGACAGAGTACAACCGCTGATAGGATTTCTGAGACTATAAATCTATATTGGGGCAGATGGCCCCATCTTTTCCTGAGGAACCATTGGTGGATTTGAACTATTGAGTAAACATACAATGTTTAACTCACTGGACCATTAGGGCTCTTTCATATAAATAACATGTTTATATGAAATAATCACAGTGGTTCTCAACCTGTGGGTTGCGACCCCTTTGGGGGTCGAACTACCCTTTCACAGGGGTCACCTGATTCATAGCAGGAGCAAAATTACAGTTATGAAGTAGCAATGAAAATAATTTTATGGTTGGCGGGTCACCACATGAGGACCTGTATGAACGGGTTGCGGCATTAGGAAAGTTGAGAACCACTGTAGACACCTATTTTAGAAGAGGTAGAATTTTATTCCTATTTTATTTTGTTCTTTTTCTATTATAAATGTATAAATGTAGTTTTATAATGTTTCTAATGGGTATTATTTACATATATGAATGCTATTAATTTTGACATATTAATCTTATTATCATACTGAATTATTATATTGTGTGAGTTTGTTTTTCTTTTTAATTTATGGGCATGTTTTCATTCATCTTCCCACCATTGTTCACCCTGAGTCTCTAAATATGTATACACTGGTATATTACTGTCACTACTGTCATCACCGAGATGAGTATTTAATAGTAGTTGTGCTTGCGTTAGCTTTACTGTTAATTCTCTACAGTTTTTCAGCTTCAGTATTTTTTCATATGCAAATAGAGATCATTTTAGTTCTTCTTTTCAATTAATACTTTGGTGTATCTATTTTCTGTATGTAATTACATTGACTAGTACCCTCATTTCTCTCAACTAAACTGCCATTGGACAGGGTAGAACTGCCCCTGTGAGCTGAGACTAACTGCATATGGGAAGAGAAAACCCAGTCTTTCTCCCTCGAACTGCAGATCTTGTAGTTATCGGCCCAACAAGTAAACACTACTTGTTGCAATCTGTGTCTAACACCTCCCATAGCAATGCTAAACGGCAATAGAAAGGATGGGAGTACCCGCTTTGTTCCAGATCTCGTTGAAAATATTTTTTTAATAAAAACAGAGTTTTTAATAAAAATATGCTTCAGGGAAATATAGAATAAATCCAATCAGAAAATGCAGCAGATTTGATTAATACAGAGATGTGAAGTAGGAGAGATAAGAGATGACTATTGGTGGGGTTTTTCTTAGGCCATACTGATAAGTACATTTGACCCTTGCACAAAGAAAGGAGAGGGGTGTGAGGGCATTTCTGCACAGTCCAAAATCCACATATAGCTACTTTTTTTAAAGAAGCCATTTTATTGGGGCTCATACAACTCTTATCACAATCCACGCATACATTAATTGTATAAAGCACACTATACATTCGTTGCCTTTATCATTCTCAAAACTTGCTTTCCGCTTGGGTTCCTGGAATCAGCTCCTCATTTTCCTTTTTCCCCTCTCCCTACCTCCCCACTCCCCACTGCCCCATGAATCCTTGATAATTTATAAATTATTATTTTATCTTATCTTACACTGCCTGGCGTCTCCCTTCACCCACTTTTCTGTTGCCCATCCCCCAGGGAGGAGGTTATATGTAGATCCTTGTGATCA